>NW_007726922.1:83826-117997 GCF_000696425.1 Galeopterus variegatus
CCCCCCCCCCCCCCCACTCCAGGGCTGCAGCCTTCTCCCCCTCGTTCCTCCAGCTGTCTGATTAAGACAACCCCTGAGGCCCCCTTCTGCCAACCCCCCACCACCCCCTCTCCTTTTGAGCCCCCAGGCCTGTGAGCAGTGGCGGTGTCATGGAGAAGCAGGGCCGTAGGCGGGGCAAGCGAGATAATTATAATCCTGGAGGGTTTGACTCTCAGGCTGAGAAGCAGGGAGGCAGTTCTTCCTGCCTGGTGTGGGAGCTGGGGCTGAGTCAGAAAAAGCTCCTACAGCCCAGGATCCTATGGGTCTGGAGTGGCTGGTCCCACCTTGCCCTTCCACCCTTCGGCCAGACCTTGAGCCAATTCATTCATTCATTCATGTGTGCATTCACGTGTTCATTGATTTATGCAATGCTGATTATGTACTTATGTATGTACATACCAAGCACTGTATGGAGATTGGGGACAGAGATTAGGGGGTCTGGGGTGACGTGCGTGGCGGTTAACTATGTGCTCTGTCAGCCAGGCTCCATTGGTTGCAATCTTGGCTCCGTCATTATCAGCAGTGCAGTTTTTCATACATTGTTTACGCTTTCTATGCCTTACTTTCCTCATCTGAGAAATGGGTATTGTAAATATACAGAAGAGAATATATACAAACCACTAAGCACAGTGCCTGAAGAATGTTGAAGGCGTACAATATGTTAGTCGTTGTTGTTGCTACTATTATTGTTTTTAAAATTTTTAGTAAAGAGACGAATAATGTACGGCTCCTGCTCTGGAAGAACTCATAGTCTAGAGTAGGGATGGCAAAGAGGTTTTATCTGGTGTGACAACTCTGGCTGATTGGTAGAGGTTGCTTGGAGTACTGTGTCAAGAAAGATTCTGAGGATCAGTCCAGACGCATAAGGAAAAAGAGCATGACTGATTAGTATTAGGTTTCAGAGAATGCAGTGGTGGCCCATGTACCTAGTATCAGCCATCCCTGTTACTGAGTTAGTCCTGGGGAGATGGGGAGGAAATGTCAGGGGAAGTAAAGAATTTAAAGGAATGTAGAGTCAGACCTTATCAGGTATTTGAGGCAAATGTTGGAGGTGTCAGGGTTGCCTAAGAGCTGTTCCTATGCGTCTGTTTCTAAGCACCCACAAGAGAGTGGGTTTTCCCCGCTCCGTAATGGCAAGAGATTTTTGTTAGAAGATACAGGCTTGAATCCTGGGTCTGGCACTACAGGCTGAATGGCCTTGGGCAAGCATTGGACCTATCCTAGGTCTTAGCATCTCCATCTGAATCCCCACCCCCACCATGGATTTTGGTGAGGATTAAATGAGATAGTACAAGTTGAGAAATTAGAGGTAGCAAAGTAAACAGTCAACAGAGTGAAAAGGCAGCCTACGGAATGAGAGAAATATTGGCAAACCATATGCCTCATAAAGGGTTAATATCAAGATTATATAAAGAATTCTCACATGTTAACAACAACAAATAACACAATTAAAAAATGGCCAAAAGACTTGGATAGACATTTCTCCAAAGAAAATATACAAATGGCCAACAAGCATGTGAAAAGATGCTCAATATCACTAATCATTAGGAAAATGCAAATCAAAACCACAATGAGATATCACCTCATCCTTAACAGGATGGACATTGTCAAAAAGCAAAATCAAACAAAACAGAAAATAACGAGGGTTGGTGAGGATGTGGAGAAACTGGAACCCTTGTGTACCATTGGTGAGATTGTAAAATGGTGCAGCCACTATGTAAAACTGTATAGAGGTTCTTCAAAAAATTAAAAATCTAATTTTCATGTGATCCAGCAATTTTACTCCTGGTTATATATATCCAAAAGAATTGAAAACAGATCTCAAGTATTTTTACACCCATGTTCAGTGCAGCATTATTCACAATAACCAAGAGGTGGAAGCAACCTAAATGTCCATCAACAGATGAATGAATAAAGAAAATGTGATATATCCATACAACGGAATATTATCCAGCCTTAACAAAGAAGAAAGTCCTGTCATATGTTACAACATGGATAAACCTTGAGGACATTATGGTAAGTGAAATGAACCAGCCACAAAAAGACAGATATTGCATGATTCTGTTTATTAGAGGTACCTAAAGGAGTCAAGCTCATAGAAACAGAAAGTAAAATGCTTGCCAGGGGCTGACACATGGGGGGATGAAGAGCTTTTGTGTAATGAAACAGGATAGAAAAGTTCTGCAGACTGTGCATATGAACTATATGACAATGTGCATGTGGTCACACCACTGTGCAGTACACTTAAAAATGGTTAAGGTGGTAAATTTTGTGTAATGTGTTTTTACCACAATAATAATACTAAAGAATTGAGAACAGTGCTTGGCACATAGTGAGCACTCAAAAACTGGTGGTTGGCCATTAATAATTTGTTTGCCTTAAAGAACCGGCAGGTAGGAAGGAGCTTTCATTCCTTTGTAATCCATTATCAGTCAAATAGTTCTACTCTGTGGGAAAGCTGAAAACAATCAAGGATTAGTTGGCACAATCAAATTGTTAAAAAATAGAGGATTAGTTGGAAAGAGCTTAACACTTCACACAATTGGCGAATTGCTCAAACAAATTGTGGTAGGTTATATACCATTATGCAAATGTGATTTCATTTTTATGAAAGAGTATTAATTCATATATGACCCGAAAAAGATTTGGAAATTTGAACACCATGAGGCTAACAATGATTGTCCCTGAGTAGGTGGGTTGTGGGTGTATCCATTAGAGTTTTTAATGGAAGCCAACTTGGGCTAATTAAGCAGAAAAGGAGTTTGGTAAAAGAACATTTGGGGAGCCCAGTCCTCAGGTGAATGAATGTCTCACTTTTCAGGAGAGTTGCTTTAACTTGTCTGGTGAAGGAAACACTGACACTGCCAGCAAACTCCAGGTACTCCCACTTGCTGGAGCCCTGCGTGTACCAGGAACTCAATCTCGCAACCACCATGATTCCTGAATATAACTAACTCAACTCTTTGCTTCTGACAGAGGTCCAAGAATAACAATCTTTATGACTAACTGATCAGTATCCCAGAAGAATGTACAAATAAGTCCTTCTTTCAACTCTGAGTCATATCATCCAACTCATGGAGTCCATGGCGGGGGTGGGTAGCTGCTCAATCCAGTTCACTTTGGCCCCTGCTCTCTGGTGGGCAGGTCCTTCTGGTTGGGTTCCTGGGACTTCCCATTGTAGTCAAGTCTCTTCATAGTCGTTAGGTAACAATGTCCCCAGCCCTTGCTAAGCCCTTTGGACCCTTTCTCTTTACTCGTTGGCCTCTGGTATAGGCTTTCTGTCTTTGAGACCCAACCAGTGTCAAGATCATCCTACCCTTCTCCTATCATATAGCACCTTTTATGGGAATGGGGTCCCATTAGGGGTCAGGATGAATCTGGGAAGCTTCAGGGAGGAAGGAGTTCTGCGATGAACCAGGAAGGACAGTGAGGAGTTTTACGGGTGGGTTAGGGGTGCAAAAGAGAGAAGAGCGAGGCCACCCTCGAATTCTGATGGGTCGAGACAAAACAAGCCCCACTCCTCAGTCATGTCAGAACACAGACGAAATATGAACATCGTCCAAACCACAAAAGTGACCCAGCAGCCTCCATCCTGCCTAATGTGAGTGATGGCTGCTTCCTCACGAATTACAGCTTTAGCCTTACTTTCTAGATAACATTTATTAAGATAACCTACTGTAGGCTTACCCCCCACTTCCTGATAGTATTCAATCCAAGGCAAAGCCTCACTTCCCTAAACCGTCTTCCAAATTGCATCACATGAGTCCAAATGCTCTAAGTCCTTTCTAGCATGTTCCTATGGAGATGCCTCACCATTCTCCATGACGTGTGTTCCTCTCATGGCAACAAGTTAACAAACCCAATTTTGTTTAACTGTGGGTGTGTTCTGGTGGTCTTTGACTGGAGAGCACCAATATTTCTCTTCCATCATTCACAGCCCACGGTCTTTCATGCTTCCAGAGCTGTTGGCTGTGTTTGGAATGACTGTTTCCTCCTCCTTTGCCTCACTATCTCTTTATCTTTCAAAATGCATAGTAGTAGTTACAAGTGTTTTTTGAACCCTTCCTGTGCTCCAGGTACCACACTTTGTGTTATTAATTCCATTATGATTTGTATTATTATTCCCATTTTGCAGATTAAGAAATTGAGGCCCAGAGAATTTAGGTAACTTGCTCAAAGCCACACAGATTCAAGATGGCAGGCTCTTAACTGTTACACTGATATTTCCCAAATTTTAGTGCATATCAGAATCACCCAGGCATCTTATTAAAAACGTCATGTCCTGGGTTCTATCACTAGAGGTTTGAATTGAGCAGACGTATTGGTTTCTATTGCTGCAAATGCAGTTTAAAACAATACACATTTATTATATCACAGTTTCTGTGGGTCAAGAATCTGGGCACACCTTAGCTGGGTCCTCTGCTCAGGATCTTACAAGGCTGCAATCGGGGAATTGGGGTGGGCTCTGTTTTCATTTGAAGGCCCAACTAGGGAAGAACCTATTTCCAGACTCACTTAAGTTGTTGGCAGAATTTATTTGCTTACAGCTATACAATGGAGGACCCTGGTTTCTCACTGGCTATAAGCTAGAAGCCGCCCTCAGGTCCTGGAGACACGCAGTAGCTCCCTGACACATAGCCCTCTCCACAGATGGCTCACAGTGTGGCTGTTTGCTTTGTCAGGGCTGGCCAGAGAGTCTCTATAGTATGCTAAGATTGAGTTTTATATAATGAAATGTCATCAGAGGTGTGACGTCCCATCAGCTTTGCCATCTCCTGTTGGTTAGAAGTCAGTCCCAGGTTCCCACTTCACTTAAGGGGAAAGGATTACACCAAGGTATAACACTAGGGGCGGAGCTCAGGGTCACATCTGAGATTCTGCCTGCATGGCAGGTCTGGGGTGGGCCTGTAATTCTTCATCTTAACGAGCCTGCTCCCCACTCCTCCCCCACCAAGTGATTCAGGTGCAGGTGGAAGATGGGAACCTAAACAACAGACAGTGTAATGTGGTAGGAAGTATGTGAGCTCCGCCTCGGTCCAAATCATCTCTCTTGGGACTCCCATTTCAAAAATGGGAGTGATCATTATCATCATCATCACCATCACCATCACTACTTCATAGGGCTGTTTTATTATTTTTGGGGGGAAGGGCAGCTGGCCGGCTTGGGGATCTGAATCCTTGACCTTAGTGTTATAACACTATGCTCTGACTAACTGAGCTAACCAGCCAGCCCTCAGGGCTGTTTTGAGGATTAAGTGAGATCACGAAGGTCCAGGGTTCAGATCCCTGTACCAGCCAGTCACCAACCTCCCCCGCCACAAAAAAAAAAAAAAAAAAAAAAAAAAAACCAACGAGAAATGAGACCACGACTGTAGACTACCTGGAAATGTCAGGTGTCAGCCTGTCCTATGATACTTCCTCCTGGCTCAAGTGGAAAAGGTTTTCAAGGCCCTTCCCATCCAGTTCCTTCTGGCTAGATCTGGTGTTGTTTCTTTGGGACCTCTGCAGCCCCTTTGTTCTCTGTGATCACAGCTCTCATTTGTCATTGATGTTTCCTCCATTGCACTGAGAAATACTGTGTCAGTTATGATAGGCTAGGGGGTGCTGCAGTAACAGCCCCCAAACCTCAGTGGCCTCCGACAATGAACGTGTATTTCTTGGTCCTATTGCACATCTGCTGTGGATTGACAGTGGCTCTGCTCCATGTCATTTTGCTCTGGGGCCTGGCGGATGGAAGAACCTCTAAGTGGGGCATTGCCAACCTCATGGCAGGAGGAAAAAGACATAGTGAATTACGTGTTGGCCCTTAAATCTGCTGGGAAGTGACACGTGTCAGCTCCATCTGCATATTAGTGGCCAAAATAAGTCACATGGCCGTTGCTGAGTTCAATAGGGTGGAGATATAAAGTTTTCTTGAAAGAGGTAAACCAGACTATTTGAGGAACAGTGTGAAAATCAACCATGGAACCCTTACAAAATTTATTTTATGAACCACATCAACAACAAGGCTAATAGTAGTAGCAAAATACCAGGTAATGTTCTCAGTGCTTTGTGTAAATTAACTCATTCTGTCCTCATAACAATGCTGTGAGGAAGGGACTATTATTATCCTCATTTTACCGATGGGGAAACCCGAGGCACTGAGCAGTTAAAGTCCCAGACCCAAGATTGCAGAGCTTAGGTGCAAGCTCTAGGGCAGCTGTGATGGGAAAAGAGTGCAGGACCAGGCAGCAGCCGTGGTACAAAATCCCT
Source organism: Galeopterus variegatus (assembly GCF_000696425.1). NCBI lineage: Eukaryota > Metazoa > Chordata > Mammalia > Dermoptera > Cynocephalidae > Galeopterus > Galeopterus variegatus. The sequence goes on from NW_007726922.1 coordinate 90,118, forward strand.
GAATCCAGCTGGATCCATGAGGCTCAGCACTCCTCTGGCTGCTCCTCAGTGACCTTCTCCTTAGTGTTGGGCTCTGTGGGGCCCCGTCCCTTCCCATAGCTCTCATTCAGCTGCTCAGCTGAAAATTCTGTGTTTAGGGCCCGCTGAACACCATAAAAATGTCAATTAAGTTGATTTAAAAATGCTCCAAGTCTCATTAACAACAAACTGTTAGTGCCAGTGCAGCCAGACAAGGCTAAGAATAAATAATATGAATATTAAAAAGTTTCTGGTGTCATTAATTATCAATAATAAATTATCCTCTGCCCCCATCCCTTTCTCTGGCTGCCAGGGATGCCTTTCTTGGGCAGGAAGAGTCATTACTACAAGTCTGAGATCTGGCTTTATCATCTGCTGTGGGAAAGGACTGCAGACTTTGTAGATTTGGTCCCCAGGAGTCACTGCTCCCATAACCTCTGGCCTGACTATTTTATTTATTTATTTGCTCTTATTTTTCTTACCAAAACACAATTGATTATGCATATCTGTAGGGTACAGAGTTGAATATCAATACCTGTGTATAAAATGTGATGATCAAATCAGGATAATTAGCATATTCATCATTGCAAAATGTAATCATTTCATTGTGTTGAGGACATTTGATCTCCTCTCTTCTAGTCATTTGATAACATGCAGTAAGTTAATGCTAACTGTAGCTGCCTAGCTCAACTGTACATCAATAGAACTTATTTTTCCTATCTAGCTATTTTGTGACCATTAACCAATTTCTTCGTTATCCCCCCTCCACTTCCCTTTTCCCACCTCTAGTAACCACAGTTCTGTTCTCTCCTTCTGAAAGTTCAACGTATTGTTGTGATTGTCCTTCCTTCCTTTCTTTCTTTCTTCCTTTCTTCCTTCCTTCCTTATTTATTTATTTTTTAGCTCCCATTTATGAGTAAGGACATTTGTTATTTCTTTCTGTGCCTGGCTTATTTCACTTAGAATTTTCTCCAAGTTCATCCAGGCTGCTGCAAATGGCAGAATTTCATTCTTTTTTGTGGTTTATTCCATTGTGTATATATACGGCATTTTTGTTATCCTGGCCTGACTATTTTAAGTCATCAGCAGTCCTGCAGTAGTCTGAACTCACCATGTGAGCCACAACCCAGTCCAGCCTCTGACCCAGGCTGATGTCTGATCAATGTTTTAAGAATGAATAAATAAATGAAAATAAAGGTGCGAGCTTACATTTGTACCTCACAGCCTGAGTATGAGTCTGTTACTCCCTAGCTATGTGGCGCTGAATATGTTACCTAGCTTCTCTGAGTTCTGCTTCTGCGAAATGAAGTTGATAATAATAGCTGCTACTTCAGAGGTTGCAAAGATCAAAAGAGATCATGCACATTAGAGCAGCAGGCACATAGTGAGTGCTCAATAAATATTAGCCATCATCATCATCATCATTTTACCTATAATTGCAATTCTGTGATGGAGAAAATCCAAGGAATATTCTGCGGCCATTAAAAATGATGTTCGCAAACACTTTTTAAGAACAAGGAAAAACGTCTGTATAAGTTAAATAAGGTCAGATTGCAGAATATCATGTGCCTTGTGATCGTGATATGTTAAAATAGACATAAATGGGAAGATATCTCAAAACATTATTGGTGATTTTTTCCAGGTGGCAGAATTATTATGTTTTCTTTGGTCTGTTTTCTGTAGCTTTTAATTTTTTACAATAAGCATGTTTTGTTTATTATGAAAATCTCCCCAAATGGACCAAAGTAGAATGACTGGTATTATAAACACCCATAAGCCCATCACTAAGATGTAATGGCTGTTAACATTTTGCCCTATTTGTGTCAACTTTTCTTTTCCTTTTGAGTGAAATATTTCAAAGTTTCTGACACCAGGTTATTTTATTTCTAAATATTTTAGTATGTATCCCTAGAAAAATAAAAAGATGTTTTTCTACCTAACCACAATGTCATGATCATATCTGACAAAATTAAGAATAATCTCTTAATGTTATCTAAGACATAGTCCGTATTCAAATTTCTCCAATTGTCCTTTAAATTTTTGGTTTTTTTTTTTTACAATGGATTTGTTTAAACCAGGATCCAATCAAGGACAATAAATTGCATTTAGCCATTATGTCTTCTAATTCTCATAAAATCCAGAGCAACATAGCTCCGACCTTTTGTTCATCACGTTGACTTGTTGAATAGAACAGGCCAATTGTCCCATTGAAGGGCCCAGCTTCTGCTTTTGCCATTTCTTTGTGGCTGCATCACTTTTATCATATGAAAATGCTGTGATTAAAAAAAGTTCCCCTCTGTAGTTCCCAACTGTGTAAGCAATAATAACTAACTACATTTTCCATGTGGCAGGCACCACTCCAAGCATTTTATATTTGCTATCTTATTAAATTCTCACTATAAACTCATGACATAAGGACTCTTTTTATCAATGATTGAAATGAAGCACACAAGTAAAACAACTTGCCAAGGTCATAGAGCTGGGCAGACCAGCTCTCAAGCCAGCATTCTTAACTACATGCCATATTAAGTGAGTGGAGAGATGTGCTGCAAACTAAGAAGGAAAGTGGGGAAGCCAGCTTTGCCTCCCCTTATGAATGATCAATGAAAACCAGGAGCAGGTTCCCCACAATGCTCAGGGAGTGTTCTGAAGTGGCATTGGCAAGACTAAATCTGTTTTTTGTTTTTGTTTTTGCCAGAGCTTGGAGCTGTCTGGGCCATCTCCAAGCTTTCCTTCTGTTTCCCTTTCTTTCATTCTTAGCAGGTTAGAGGGTTCCCTAAGAAGCTTATGTTTTTCCCTCGCTGGGCTTGAGAGTCCCTGGGTCTGCTATTTATAGGCAAGGAGACATCAGACCCAGAAAGCACCCTCAAGGGAGGTGCCTCATACCAGTGCTTCCATAGCTACTAGGGTGGGGGGACACATGGGCTTTACCAGCTATTACATTCTTGAGTCTTCCTTCATGAGAATTCTGGGAAAATCAGGCAAGTACACAGGAAAGAACACTGGGAGAGGAGTTTAAGCACCTGCATTCTTAGCTAGATTTGCCTCTGCTGTGGACAGGCTATACGTTTTGGGCCATGGTACCCAACTTTCCTAGGCTCAAATGTCTTTCTGTATTTTATTAGATTATATGAGGATAAGAGTGGGAGCACTTTGAAAAGTAACAGTGAAGACATAAGAACTCCACTTTAGGGCGTGCTGTGGGAGTTGCAAATTTAGATGTGCAGTCTGGCTGGGTAGGTAGCACAAGATTCTAACATGACCCCAGCCCAAAGCTATGGTTGACTCATCAAGGAATTGGCCACCGATCTATGCTGAGCCAGTGAATTCCTGCCCTGGGATTTTTGGGCATGGAAAGGGGGTCATTTTTTTCTGTGGGCTTAGGTCCAAACTCTGAAACAAGAAGCATTGCTACACACGTTTCCTGACTATGGAGGAAGACAGTTGATGAGGGAGGGTGAACGCAACCAAATGAGAGGGGGAGGAGAGAGAAAATTGAGACCCAGATTTCAGCTGTCCTTGGGATCTAGATGCATCCCTGGGGTTTGACTGTTCAACTTTGGTTTGGCTTCTCTGAGTCAGCTATTTCTCCTATTTTTGGCTTAGGCTGCTGTGCAATTTGTTTCCAATCTGTTATTTCTAAAAGTGTGTGTGGTAGATTAGGCACTAGGACACCCTTAGCTGTCCAAAGAGGGGCAAAACTGGTGGGAACCAGGAGCTTAGAGAACACCTCTTAGTCCCTCTACCTCAGTTAACAACTAAAGCCGAACATCATCAACCACTTTGCCCTGTGAATCCAGGCAAGTGAGTGGCTCTCCTGATTTCAGGCCTCCTGATTTCTATCCCAGGGTCTTTTCCATCTCTTTGATTTGCATCTTTTATATCTGGGCAGAATATAATAATAGCATGTTAAGAAACAATAAACTTTCCTATTTTTTTAGTACATACTAGTCTCCTCCCTGTGTAAGATAGTTGCATTATCTTAATAGCAACTTAGTGAGGAAGCTATTATTACTCTCATTTTGCATAGTGGAAAACTGAAATTCACAAAGGTTGAGCAAATTGCCCCGAAGTCACACAGCTAGTAAAGCACGGAACTGGGATTCAAATTCAAGCGGTCTGGCCCTTGAGTGCTCATGCTTAGTCACGGTGCTCTACCCCATCTTTGGCTTCCTGCTCTACCAAGAGTGGCAGTGACATATACTCCTTTGAGCCAGTACCTCGCTGAGTCTTTGAGCGAGACAGCAGTCCCAAGAGATCTGTCATTTCTTGCATCTTACGGCTACTGTCATGAGAATATTATTCTTGGACTTGTGTTATTTACCCAAGATTTGCAAGACTGCTTCTTGCTTAGTTAGCAAATACTTCTGCAAATATAGATAGAAAATTGGATTTGCTTACCTGAGAGTGGTGAGAACTCCAGGCATTCTTGGGAAAGGTGTTGGTGCAAACATATGTGGGTACAAATAATGCTCAGAGTCTTACTCATCAACCCAATGGGAGAAGAAGGGATTCTTTTTATAAAATCAGCTTTATTGAGGTATTATTGTATACAAAAATAACTGCACATGTTTAATGTACACAACTTGATGAGTTTGAACATATGCATACACCATGATACCATCACCACAATCGAAGTGATAAACATACCCATCAGAGGAAGGGATTCCTAATGTCTTTATGCAAATGTAGCTTTGGTGCTTATAAACAGAAAGTCTGCAATGTGGTAGCCGGGAATGGTTAACTAATGTTTCTTCCATGTTCACTAAAATGGCAAAGGGCAATTTATACCAAATGCCAACTTCTGATCATCTGTGATAGAACCACCTGGGGAGGCTTATTATAAAATTCAATTAGTTCCAGTGTTCTATGGCACAGTAGGGTGACTATGGTTAACAGTTAAGTTTTGTATATTACATAATAGCTAGAGGAGAGGCTTCTGAATGTTTTTGCCACAAAGAAACGATAAACACATGAAATGATTGATACTTCAACTAACCTGACTTGATTATTACACAACATATATGTGTATCAGAACATCAGATTGTATCCCATAAGTATGTACAATTACAATGTGTCAATTCAAAATTTAAAGATGCAGTATATGAGTTATCTAACCCCATATCTTAGTGGCTTAAAACAACAACTAGTTTACAAATGAATCAGCTATTTGGGCAGTGTTCAACAGGAGTGTCTTTGCTGGAACAACTTAACTGAGGACCAAGGTTCCACTTTTGAGATGACTCACTCACACGGCTGGCAGGTTGGTGTGCTTGTTGGTTGGGAATTCTGCCAGGGCTGAGGGCTGTGGATATTGTCTCTTTTCTATGTAAGCCTCTCCGTAGGATGCTTGGGCTTCCTCACAGTGTGGTGGCTGGGTTTCAAGAGTGAATATCCCAAGGGAACAAAGTAAAATTACATTGCATTTTTCTGATCTACGCTTCTGCTGTACTGTATTGGTTGAGGGATTAAAAAGGCCCACCAAGTTTTGAGCATTCATAAACTCAACCTCTTGATGGGGGAAGTGGCAAGGTTCTAGAAGAGGATGTGGGATGGGAAATATTATTGTGGCCAGCTTTGAAAAATGCAATCTGCTACCTACAAATTCCCATGACCCTATCACAGACCTGCAGAATCAGAATTCTTGGCAGCAGGGCCCAGGAATCTGCATTTTAATCTCTTCCATAGAACTTCTCTTGATCACTGAATTTTAAGATTTCTGAAGTGGGGATTGGTGAGCATCTTCCACAAGACAGTGCTAACATAGCAGTTAGGTGTAGTTGACTGGGATCAGAAACCTCGGCCATGCAACTGATTTCCTGTGTGACTTTGGGACAGCAATTTACTATTTCTAGGTTCATTTTTCTTAGCTGTAATAATTATACACACCTCAGAGAATTATTCTGAGGATTGAATGGTATAAAGCATATAAAATGCTTAACGTGGTACCTGATACAGGTTTAGTATTCAAATGATGTTATTACTATAGATCTATGAGGTCTGTAATACCTTACTTCTCCAAAGCACGGAGTTGGGTTTATTGTACTTTAAACATCTTGGCTTTTAAGACCCACGCTTATGATCAGAATCCTGGCTGCTGCCCTCTACTGTTGATGATGGGAATTGCAGTTCCAGGAGCCAGGGAAGAGAACCGCTCCCTGCCCTTTCCCCATTCAACAGGGCCCCATCCACCTGCCAAAAACCAATGTGGCTATCTCCCAGGGAGGCAGTAGCTTCCTCACAGCCCAGTGGCTGTAAGACTGTGAGGCTTATTGGATTGGACTCCAGAAATCTAAGCTCAAATCCTAACTCTGCCACATAGTACAGCTGGGACCTTGGGTATGTACTTAGGAAGTACGTCACCACCCTGAGTTTCCGTGTCCTCAACCAATATATGGGGACACCAGTTCCAACCATGTGGGTTTGCTCTGAGGCTTAGATGAGCTCATGTAGAACATGAGCATCTAGGGAACGTTTTGGTACATGGAGAGTTGGGTGTGTTCTGCTCTTACCAGGGGTGCCTCAGCCCCTTGCAGACAGCTGAATCTCTCTCCATTTGAAGAGATGGGTTAGGTCAGGCAGAGTGTGCCTCTAGGGGGCTCAGGGACATGGGCATGCTGGAGCCCAATGCTGTGCCGTGGCTGTGGAAGCTCCTTTCCTTTGCTTTCCATTGGAGTTTTATGCTTTAATTATGTAGCCTGGGCTGCCCTGACACCTGGGAGCACACAGACACACAGATGTGCATGAACACACCCACCCAGGACTCCCTGCCATTGTGGCCTTTGATTTATTCTTTAAGCAGAAGGTAATATATGTGCATGCCAAAAACTAATCAAGCTCTGCAGTGAAAAATAAACCCCCTCTTTCACCTGCCTTCCCCCCACTGTCTCCCAGCCACTTAGTTTACCTCTCTTGAAGCAACCACTATTACCAGTTCCTTGGGTATCCTTCCAGAGATATTCTGTGGATATGCAAGCATATAGGTCATTTTCTTAAACAGATAATGCTTTCTGATTTTTTAAATAAACTTTTTATTTTGGAAGAATCATAGATTTATAGAAAAGTAGCAGAGAGAATACAGAAAGTTCCCATATACCTTTACCCCGGTTTCCCTTAATGTTAACATCTTACTTGACCCTGGTGCATTGGTCAAAACTAAGAAATTAACATTGAGGCATTGCTGTTAATGAAACTCCAGGCTTTATTCTCACTTACTGGGTTTTCCACTAATGTCCTCTTTGTGTTCCAGAGTTCAATTCAGAATCTCACATCACATTTAGCATATGTACTTTTTCAAAAACAGAAATCACAAAAAACTCTTCACTTTTTTGTGAAAAATAAAACAAAAACATAACTGCAAACAAAACAGCCACAAAGACAAACCCCACAAATATACCTAACTAAACAAAGAAATCTGTGAAGTATTATACCTGCCATGTATCAAAAACCGAATATATGCCAGATGCTTTATCTAGTTTCACTGTCACAATAGCCTTGATTTTGCAGATGAGGTAACTGAGGCTCAGGAAGGTGGAATGACTTGCCCACAGTTGCAGAGCTTGAGAAAAGGTACAGAACTGTGCTCCCAGCCAGGTCTGTTGGCTCCTGGTTCTGGTTGCTGAATCTAAGTCTTTCTTCCTTTCCCTGTAGTCTGAATCCTTAGGAGGCTTTGCCTAATGAAGAGAAATGTTTTTTATGCAATTTGGATCTGACCGCTGGACTTGGTAACAATTTATTTTGTGACTTCCCAGTACAAATGGAGCTCTTTTTTAGTAACAGTGACTCTCAGAGGGCAGAGCTAGGAATTTTAATTGGGTGAGAGGCATCAGCGAATAGCAGAGTGAGCACTCAGTGGTGGTGGTGGGGTGGGGTCAGGAAGCACCTATTCCAGTCTTACCTGGCTATGTGACCTTGGGCAATAATACCAATGCTGATTAATAACCATAATAGCCCCCACTTATTGATCTCTTATTATGTATCAGGTGCTGTGCTAAGCGATGCAAGTGTATCACCTGATGTAATCTCCTCAGCAATACTGCAAGGGAGGCACAATTTTCATCCCCATTTTACAGAGGAGAAAACTGAGGCTTCATGCATTACACAACTTGCCCAAGGTCACACAAAAAGGAAGAGGTGCATCCAGGATTTGAACCTGGGCAGAGGGGTTGCAGAGCCTGTGCTTTTACCATGGTGCTAGAAGACTGATACAAATATGAATATAACACAGACATGGTTAGTAGCTAATATTTATTTTCTGAGTGACACACACCATTCCAATCACTGTATGCAACACGTTTAATCCCTGCAATGACCCTATGAAGTCAGTACTATTATCATCTCCATTTTTCGAATGAAGAAATTGGTTTTGCATTTGTTCAGTGAAGTGGTCACTTTCTTGCTGCTCCGTGTCATTTACTAAGAGCTGTCACTTTCAGAAAAAGTGTTAAGAGAGGCATGGACTCAGGTAATGTGGGATGAGGGCTGGTTTTTGACTAAGTCTCATCCTTTCCTTCTTAAAGAGAAGCTGTGGGAGCTGCAGGAGCTCAGGGAGGCAGCTGGACAAGTGCCTCACCTGTACCTCCTCTGCAGGCTGGAGGCACAGGCCGGCTCCCCGGGGCTTGTCATGCCTGTCTTCCATCAGTCCCAGCTGGGCAGCTGGCCTCCTTGGCAGAGCAGGCTACAGCCGGAGGCTCCTGGGCACTGCAAGGCTTGGTGAACTGTGCAAGGAAGGGAGGCTCTGCCAACATGTCACCGGCCAGCTCCCCCATGGGGACCATCTGGGACTCACTGAGGTGGAGAGCCAAGGCTGGCCAATGGCTGCCTCCTCTGCCCGGCCAGCCACACCTTCCTGGGCACATGCCAGGAGCACTCAGCCCAGGAAAGGTGTCGGAGCACCAGGGGACAGCAACATCTCAGTGGAATCTCTTCTTCTTTAGGCCCCAAAGGGCCCTATAAGACAATAATAATCATACTGGCAACTGACATTTACTAAACCCTTGCTATGACTGGATACTATGCTAAAAGTGCTTTATGTGCATTATCTCATTTAATCTACTCCTTATACACCCCTACATTGTAAGTACTATTACTCTCCCCATTTCATAGATGAGGAGATGGAGGCACAGAGAGGCTAAAGGATCTACCTAGGGTTGTGCAGCTGGTAAATTTCAGAGCCAAGATTCACATTCTATTTTTTTTTTAATCCTGGCTGGCAGGCATGAGTCCTAGATTCTAATCTTTGCTCTCTCTTTTACTGCTGAGTAATTCTATTCAGTCCCTTGCTCTTTCTGGTCTCTAGTTTCTTCTTCTGTACAATGCAGAGCTTAGACCACATTTTCAAAATGTGTTTATCAGAGTCCCAGAGTTCTGTAATGTGCTATGGTTTGGGTGGGAGTGAGGTTGGGAAAGAGGAGAAGTTGAGGTGCATCAGACTCCCGACGTCCTACTGCCCCTTTAACCTGAGATCAGAGCTCCACTTTTAGCTGCTTCCTATGTTAGAGTTATGCATGAGAGTTGGCTTGCAAAGGGGGTTCTGCTGCTTAAGAAAAACTTGAACACTAAGATTTGCAAATCTGATATTCTTGTACCCTAAGAGTAAAGGAAAATGAGCTTGGAGAGGGTAAATGACATCTAAGGAAGCCCAGCAAATTGGCAATTTAAGAAAGTAATATATTGGTTGATACTGCAGCTTCTGGAGCCAGACACAAATGGTTTCAAATCCTAGCTCTGCCAATTACTAGTGGTGTCCTGGGGCAGAGTCAGCCCTTGATGGTTAGATCAGGCCTGTTTTATTACCTCCAGATGCTCTGAGTGGGATAGTTGATGCCCTGAGTTATTTCACTGGTGGAGGGACTCAACAACTGGGTCATCTTTTCTTTCCCTTTTCACTGCCAACCCCAACTCCCAACCCAAAGGGCACAGGGCACCCAAATGTCTTTTGGTCTGCCCAGTCATGATGTATATACTAGAGGTACCCAAGGACTATCCTCACTCAAAGAATAATTTGTAGGGACCGGCAACCTCTTCTGGAATTTACCTCCAGCAATGGGGTCTATATTCATGGCCAGGGAAAGGGCTGTGCTTATGACAAGAAGACATGAAAAAGAGACTGTGCATGATCCTTAGTAGCTGGGTGACCTTATCTTACATCTGTAGGCTTTGGTGTCCTCATCTTTAAAGAGTGGTGTTGGGGGTTTGATAAACCCAAGGGCCCCCAAAGCATCCAGATGGCATGCTTCAATGACCCCAGGCGCCAGGAAACACACCTCTCCTTGGTATCCAGGCATTTCCCCTGAGACATCTTCTCCTTAAGTGCAGACTCATGAGTCAGTCATAATTCACTGAGTCTCCCTCTTTATCTGTGGGGTGAATGATGAGACTTTTGAGCATCCCCAGCCTTGGGTATTAGCCTGAAATGGTCTGACTTCAAAGCTCTGTCCTGAGGGACTGTTCTGACCCAGACACAGTCGAATGGGAAATTTACATAGGCCCAGCATCTCTACACAGTGGAAAGTGAGCTTGTAAGGGAAGATGTTTCCTAAAGGGGAGGCCTGGGCCTCTTCTGGGCATGGAAGCTGCCCTACAACGGTGACTGTGAAGAAGCACCCAGGTGCTTCCTCTGTGTTCAGAGCATGGCCCGCGTGGGTACAGGGAAGAGCGCCCCTGCTGTCTTTCTCTTAGAGGAAGAGTTGCTTATTTGGTTGATGCTGATGGAGTCATGTGGGCAGGTGACCAACTGTTAAAAGATGACACACATGTTTTGCTTCCTCCTCTCTGAAGCCCAAGAAGTAAAAGACTCAGGCCATTTCATAATGGCGGTCTAGCCATCTCTCTCCCTCTGTCCCTTTCCCTTAGCCGCACACACTTTGGTGTCTGCCCTCTGTTCATGTCCTTCTGGTTTGTCAAGCAGTGTGGTCAGTGCCCCACTCACATGTCCTTGCCCCCCCAAAGGTTACTCATGGAACATTCACGTGCATGCTGATGGCTTCCTGCATTTCTCCATGTAGAGCATAGGCTGGAAGCCTGGGGAGTAACCTCAGCCAATGAGGGATGAGGGGGTGGATGGGTCTCCCAGCTTTCTTGCCATGCAGAGGAATAATAGGTACATTCTGCTAAGACACATCCCTATACGACCTTCACTACAGTGCTGGGGGCGGGAGGGTGACTTTACTCCCATTTCACTGATGAAGAAACTGAGGCCTGGAGAAGTTAGTTAATTTTCCCAAAGTGGTAGAATACAGGACTTCCTACTCCCAGTTCACTGTCATTTTCTCAGCAGAACACCTTGGTGTCTGGTAGGTTCCTGTCTGATATATAACAGAACACTGGGCAAAGACCAATGAAGAAGGAAATTTTCTACCGCTGTCTTCATTTCAGTTCTCAAGACTACCAGTGGGCTTGTTTAGGAAAAGCCTTGCCCTTTAATGAGAACGATTGATACATGAATGGGTCACGAGAGCAGGAAGGGATTTTAAGCCTTTTGGGTAAGATAATATGGAAGGGTTAACTAGCAGCTTGGTTGATCCCAGGGTTCAGACCTTCAGGAGAAGTCACAGAATCATAGAATGTCCAATGTGGAAGGCAGCTTTGAGGTCATCCTGGCTAGTCTAAACCTTTCCTTTACAAATGGAGAAACTGAGGTCTAAAGACGAGAAAGTCCTTAAGGTTACCAGGCCGGTAACGCAGACGTTAAGATCTGAGAGAAAACAAAGAAAATAGAGGTGATTAGAGTCAAGTTGTGCTAAAATCAGGAAACCACATGAACTTGCTAAGGTGGGAATGGCAATTTGGGGCCAACTCTAATCAATTGATGGGACTACCAAGAACACAGAACTGAGCAAATTTGTGAAGCCCTGTCTAAATTTTGAGAGTAATAGTTCAAGAATTGATTAGTAATGTCTGCCTTGGCATAAGGTAGGTAAACACTGTTAATCTACCACAAGATAAAGACAAGGTCAGGAAGGCTGGGACCATGGTTAAGATAGGGTAGGAAATGCTTAAGTGTTAGAACCCACAGGCTAGAATTTGGAGGGATGATGGATGTGATCACCAGTGACAAAATAGTGCCTAGTCTGGCATTCAGGTTACTCAGCAACCCTACTTGATTTTTTGCTCTAATCTTTTCTCTCAGTATTCCATCATGCTACTTTGGAATCTCTATAACCTTGCAGATTGTAAACACACTTCATTTTACACAGCAGGCACTTAAATCAAAAGTTCTGGGGCCGGCCCGGTGGCGCACTGCTACAGTGCGCCGCTTGGGAGCGTGGCGGCACTCCCGCCGAAGGTTCAGATCCCACATACAGACTGGTTCCCGCTCACTGGCTGAGCGAGGGGCGGGTGCAGCACCAAGGGTTGCGATCCTGTTGCCGGTCCCTGTCCGGTACAGGCGCGACACTGAGGGTTGCGGTCCGTTGCCGGACATGAAAAAAAAAAGAGACAAAAAGGAAAAAAAAAAAAAAAGTTCTGAATCCTACTCCAATTTTTGCCTTTAACCTCTTGTCTAAAGCACTAAAGTTGATTAGTCCATTTGAGCCTCAGTTTCCAAATATGCAAAATAAAAGTGTTCAGCCAAGTCATAATTTCTCAAAAAGCATTAAAAAAAAAACCCCACCTCAATATTTCTGTAGGATGGTAGCACTATTATGTGAAATAAATAGGCTTCCATGATCACTTTATTTTGGAAGGTTGCTGGATTAAAAAAGCATTTTTAACTGCATGACTTCTCAGATCCTTTAATATAAGAATTCACTGTAAAGTGACTCAGTTTACCACATACTTGAAAACAGAAAACACACCAGATAGGACAGTCTTAAAGGTCTTTCAGCTTCAAAATGCTATAATTCTTTATTAATTTTCCTAGACAATAGAGGCATAAAGAGAAGCATAATCAATGATTGGCTCATTTCAGTTCTCTGCTGTAGACGTGATATGGTGGTTCATCTTTAACAATTTTTAAGAGGCTTAAAGGCAAGTGGCAACATTACGGTCATTTCTTTAGTAGAACCTTAAAAGAGAAATCAATTAGACTGAAAACAGTTGACACAAGTTGTTCCTTAAGACCAGACTAGATTATTTCAGTTGCTTTAACAATGTGACTGGTGATATAACCAATTGGGAAAACTGGCTGCAGAACAGTGTTGCCTTTTTTTTTTTTGGACATAGTCTTTGTTGATATAGCTTCTTCTGTGAAGAAGGTTTTCCATCTGAAACTCTTAAGTAGCAAAATCCTGCTCAGCATCCAAAGCTGGCTGGTGGGTTTCGCTTTGCAGCATAGCATGAGGTAGAGCTGTCGTGATCCCATACATACCATGTTAGTCTCTGCATGTGTGGTGAAGTTCCAGTTGCCCGATCAAAGATGGTTCTCCACACTGGGGAGTTGTCCACCCCAGTGCAACTCCAGCTGCCTGTGTTTATCTGCAGAGACAGGCCATTCCTTAGAACGAAGGGCTGTCTTCTTTCTTTATTCAAAAGAGGTTACACCTATTTGATCTACCTTTCTACAAGTCTGGTCACAGATAATGTCAAACGCTTCATACCAATAGTTTTCATCAAGGACTAATCGATTTCATGGTCAGCATTGATACACAAGAATGGAAAGTGTAGAGGCATCATAAAAAGTGTCCATGGATTTAAAACAAATGTCAGTGCTTAGCCCCACCCCTGGAGATTCTGATGAGCAGATCTAAAGTGGGCGTAGGCATCTGTATTTTAAAAAGCTCCACAGATACTAAGAGACTGGATACACAAAGTGTGGCTTATTCATACAACAGAAAGCTGGCTACTCAGCAGCTAAAAATAAAAAGCTGTTGATACATGGAGCAACATGGATGAGTCTTCCAGAGATCGGGTTAAATGAAAAAAGCCAGTCACCAAAGAATACACCGTGTAGAATTCTACTTATATGAAGTTCAAAAAAAAAAAAAAAAAAAAAAAAAAAGGCAAAACTATTATATGGCATTAGAACTCAAAACTGTAATTTCTACTTGGTGTGGGGAGTGGGATTAACAAGGGAACTTTCTGGGCATGGTAAGACTATTTTGTACTTCATTTTACTTGATGGTCTATGCAGATGCACACGATATCAAAACTTAAACTGAAAACTTAAAAGATATGCATTTTATTGTATATAATTTATACCTCATTTAAGTAAAGCAGTCTAACTTCCCATAGGTCCCCAAATTAGAGTTCTGCACCTGTGCCAAAGTCCAAGAATGATCATCTTCACACTAGGGAGGGACGTAATACAGTTTAGGCCAGCCACAGCCTCGAGAAATGAAACACCTTCTTGTCCTCTGCCTTATATTGCACAATCCCCCATCTTCATTTACCTTCCAGGATTTCCCCCACCCTTTCTCTGTCTTTTAGATAATAAAACCCGGGGATTCAACATAAACAACCAGCTCAATAATAGATCCATAGGTCTCAAGTAACTGCCTCTTTCCTGTCTCCATTTTAGCTGCCATGTCCACATTCCTGGAAGTAGTCCCCCTTTTCAGGCTACTTTGAAAGGACCTCATGTTTATTGAGCACCTACTATATGCCAGGCCTTGATGACTCCTTTACCAAGGCTATCTCCTTTTCAAAATAGCCATAAGAAATAGGTATTTTTACTGTCCCCCATTTTCCAGATTAGCAATTGATAAGGGAAGATAAATAATGGCCCAAAGGTGATGTGTTAGTTTGATTGGGCTGCCACATAAAACGCCATGAACTGTATAGCTTATAAACAACAGAAGTTTATTTTCCTTGGGGCTGGGAAGTTCAAGATCAAGGCCCAGCAAATTCCTGTTCAGTGAGGTCTGGGGTTTTGACTCATAGATTGCATCTCCTGGCTGTCTTCAAACGGTGGAAGAGGCTACCTAGTGCTCTGGGGTGTCTTTAATAAGGACACTAATCCCATTTGGCCCTCATGACCTAGTCACCTCCTAAAAGCCCCATCTCCTAATACCATCACCTTGCAGGTTGGGATTTTTACATATAAATTTTGGGGGACACAAACATTTAGACCATAGCAGGTGACATTAGACTAAGTGGAGGAGGAAGGATTAGAACAGTGATAGCGAAGCCTCTTAGAAGACCACTTTCCTTCCAGAACTTGAGGGGAGAAAGGCAGAGACGAGCTGTTGGAGACACAGGTGAGTGTAAAGGGGGCAAAGGTCCTCACCTGACTATGACTTTCAGGCCCAGTTACCAGAATCCCAGCCAGCCAGCCCCGCACACTCAGGCCATCCGTGCTGTCTGGCCCACCCCTTCTGGTTGCTTACAAGTGGCAACCTCAGGGAGACTTTTGTTTAGCACAACTTAGGAAAAACAAGTAAGCAGCTGGGAGATGTAAATGTCTTTGCTTTTAGGATTCTGGCTCCCTGAGATCAGAGGAGTGGGTTCCCGTACGGGGGTGGCGAGGCTCTGGGAGAAGCACTGGAGCAGACTCTGTGCGTGCATGTATGTGTGCACGCGTGTGTGTGTGTGTCGGCGCGCCTGTGCGTGGAGGGGGGATTGCTGTACCCTGCGCGAGGCTCTGGGGGAGGAGGAAGCGGTAGCTGAGATCTGAATAATTGATTCTTCAGCCTCACCAGACGCCCGGGAACGGGCGGAGAGCGTGGATCTAGCACCACGGACAGCGGCGCCCGCAGCCACAGGCGCCCCTGTCGCCAGCCAGTCACCTATCCGGCGCCCCAGGAGCGGGTGGCCTCGCTCCGCGCCGCCGCCGAGGGACTGCGGGGTCTGCCTCGGCCCGCCTCCGGGGACGGCTGCTGCGGGCAGGAGACGCTTTCCCCTCCGGGGATCCAAGCCTCTTCGGCTTGTGCGGGGGCCGCTGCGTCTCGCCGGGGGCTGAGAACAAGTCTCTAAGTTGGTGTGGGGGACGCCCCTGCCTTCCTTCTCCTCTTCCTCGGAGGCGACCGCAGCAAAAGCACGCCCCAGGAACCCAGCTTTGCCAGTGCTGTGAGCCAGGGTGGCCAGGCATTCTCCGGAGTCCCGCCGGGAAGTGGGGAGCCGAACGCCCGGCGCGGAGCTGGCCCCGCAGTAAAGGGCCCGGAGGGAGCTGCTTCTCCCTCCCGCTGCTCATTCGGCCGGGGACCGCGGGGATCCCCGGCCACACGCGCGCGCGCGCTCCCACACTCACTCCCACACGCGCACTCGCCCTCACACACACCAGCTCGGAGCTGGGCTGCGGAGAGAGTGCTCGGGCGCGCTCGGAGCACCGGACAGCTGTCGTCCCGAGTGGGGCAGGAAGCCGAGCTCCGGCTCTTGGAAAGAGGCGCCGAGGGCTTAGTCGGAGCATGGGCCTCGGTGAGCGCTGAGGGTCGCGGCCGCAGCCATCAGCCCTGGAGATGACCAGGAGCGGCCACTGCTGAGAACTATGTGGAGAGAGGCTGCGGTGAGTGCTGGCGGGGCATGCGGGGCCTGGGAGGTCCCCTTCGGAAGGGGACAGTGGAAGACCGGAATAGGAGGGGGCGGCAGGACCGTAAGAAGGTCGCCGCGTGGGAATGATCGCGCCTCCCTCGGGGATCTGGGACCACGGCAGCCCGCGTCCTCCCCCTCTCCTCCTGCCAGCTCGTCACAAACTCAGCCAGCGGCCCCCCAGCCCCCATCCCTCCTCTTTCTCTCCCTACCCCCCTCGTTTAGCGTTTTCTGGTCGCACAACTCCCAGCCGGCGCCGGGGAGGTGGTAGGGGGTGAGGGTGGTGGTTTCCAGTTAGCTTCTCGTGGATGGACAACCTGGGGCTCCCATTCTGCTGTGCGCCCCGGAGCAGAGCTCCCGTTGTCAGCCACAGGGTCTGAGGATCCGCACTGGGGGCGTCTTGGGCACAGAGGTTCAGCTCCTTCTCTTTGGTCGAGCCTCCTGGGCACACAGCGGGGTGTGAGCACTGCAGACTGCAGCTTCTTCCCACCTCCCTTCCCCCGCCGGTGGGCTGACCCTGCCTCTCCATCTCTCCTCCGCCCGGTAGAGCCCTGCTGCAGAGCCTCCGGCTGGGATAGCCGCCCCCCGTGGGGGCGATGCGGACAGCGCGGGACAGCCAGGGGAGCGCGCGGGGGCCGCAGCATGCGGGAACCCGCTAAACCCGGTGGCTGCTGAGGCGGCCGAGATGCTCGTGCGCGCAGCGCGCCCCACTGCATCCTCGACCTTCTCCGGCTACAGGTACGTCCCAGAGGGAGATCTGGGCTCGTTGGGCCCGGGAGGAGGAAGACTCGACCGGAGGGAGAGCGGGAGAGGGATCAAGGAGAGAGAGAGCGGGAGAGGGAGCCCACTAGCGAGGCGCGGGAGGGGCACTAGGGGGCGCTGCGGCTCCGCGGTGCTCACCCGAAGAACACGGGGCCGGTGCGAGTTTGCCCCAACTTCCCCCGGCTCCCGCAGCTCCCGGCCCGGGGATCAAGGAGAGAGAGAGCGGGAGAGGGAGCCCACTAGCGAGGCGCGGGAGGGGCACTAGGGGGCGCTGCGGCTCCGCGGTGCTCACCCGAAGAACACGGGGCCGGTGCGAGTTTGCCCCAACTTCCCCCGGCTCCCGCAGCGCCCGGCCCGAGGGGCGCGCGCCTGTGCACGCGTGCACGACTCTCCTGGTATTTGCAGGCACGCGCGGCTGTGCACCTGGCGCGGTCCATGTGTGTGCACCGCCTGAGGACGTGTGAGGACTCCGGCTAGCAGTGGGCACTGCTGAGGCGGCTTGCGGCTGTGCGCACAAAAGCGCGCGTGTCTGTGAGCGTGTGCAGCCCACTGCCCACGTGCACCTAAGACTTGGCAGCAGGTCCCGCAGTGGAAAGGCTGGGGAGGGGCTGTACAGTCCACGTCCGTCTGAGAGCTTCTTGGGAGCCTACCTTTCCCCCCACGCACGTTCTTTGCCAGCTCCCACGCGCTGGCCCGCCGGGGGTATGCGCCTACTCTCCGGAATTCTGCATTGCACACGGCGCGCGTGAGAGGGTGTGCGTATATGTGCGCGCGTGTGTGTGCACGCGTGCGTGTAGGGGGCGGGTCCTGGGGTCGCGGGCCCTCCGCGCGAGGTGGGGCGGACCCCAAGTTTCCCCAGACACCGCAGAGCCTGGGCCCATAGCGAGTGTCCTCACTCCCAAGCGCTTGGGTGTACCCTGCAGGAGAGGAGCGTGGCCTGCAGCTAGGTCTGGGGTGCACCCGGAGGGTTCGCAGGGGCGGGGTCAGCCAACTAGTTTAGCGCGGAAGCGGTGATGTGGGTCTGGGCTCCGCCTCCGCACGCCGGGGCTGGGCCGTAGTTCGCTCCTCCGGAGCAGGGGGCGGGGTCGGTAACTTGGTCCGCAAGACCCCGGGCGGGAGAGGGGAGGAGAGAGGGCTTGCTCGGTGCGCCTGCGAGCTGGGTGGGGTCCATGGCTCTACGGACGCTCAGGGGCTGTGGTCTGCAGCTAACTTGGGGAGTGCGGTGCGGGAAGTGGACAGAGTCGGGGATGGGGAAACGGCTGGAGACAGGGGATGAGAAGGAGGCTGGATGCGAGAATGGGCTTGGCGACAGGGACGGAGAATTAGCTCGGATTGGAGTTGTAGACAGAGTTGGAGATGGGTCGAGGCATGTGGACGGCGTCGAGGATGGGGAATGAAGTCAGTGACTTCAGCAGCCCGTGCCGGGATGGGTTGCATACCTGGCTCCTGGAACAGGGAGCCGGGTCGGTAATCCCTTTTTTCTGGACCCCTTGGTCACCGCGGCTCTGCCTGTCACTCTTCCCCTTGCAGGGACCGTAAGTGGCGACTATGGGCAGACTGGGCTATTGGACCCTGCTGGTGCTGCCGGCCCTTCTGGTCTGGCGCGGTCCCGCGCAGGGCGCGGCGGCGGAGAAGGGTCCCCCCGCGCTGAACATAGCGGTGCTACTGGGTCACAGCCACGACGTGACGGAGCGCGAACTTCGAAACCTGTGGGGCCCGGAGCAGGCGGCAGGGCTGCCCTTGGACGTGAACGTGGTAGCGCTGCTGATGAACCGCACCGACCCCAAGAGCCTCATCACGCATGTGTGCGACCTCATGTCCGGGGCGCGCATTCATGGCCTCGTGTTTGGGGATGACACCGACCAGGAGGCCGTGGCCCAGATGCTGGATTTTATCTCCTCGCAGACTTTCGTCCCCATCTTGGGCATCCACGGGGGCTCATCTATGATCATGGCTGACAAGGTAAGGCCCGGAGGTGATGGGCTGCCGCGACCTGAGAGCGCGCAAACTATACAGAAGCCACCGCAGGTCCTCAGGCGCCCTTAGCATCTGTCTTGATCTGAAGTGGGGGGTCGTGGCCACTGGCCCTGGTGAGAAGCGGGTCCTGCCTCTCCAACCCGGAACTGAGTGGAAATACCTCTTGCCTTGGTTCTGAAAGTAGGGTACTCAGAGGCACTTGGGTGTGCCGGGAAGAACGCGGAAAACACAGAAAATGGTGGGGGGAGGCGGTATAAGAATGTTTGGAGATTTCCAAGTAGTGCACAGAGACGAGCTTGGAAGCACGTGAGACAGTATGGCTCACATTCCTATACTATCAATTTTACCTGATTGTTTTGCGGGGGAAAATGTCTATTTTTTCCCTCTCGTGGTAAGCGACTGAAACTATTTTGAAAAATATTCAATGTAGGTATGTTATGAAATAAAATGCAACGTTTTTAGGTAAAACACAGAAGGGCAGAGAAATGTTACACTTCCCCAGACTCTCGCCCGTTAGAGGAACAGAAATGGGCAGTCGAGGAGCCCGGGGCTGGAGGCGCACAGGAGAGACTTGTTGCTTCAGGGAGAGGCTGTGAGTGGAGGGGACTAATCCAGACCCAGGGCACCGAGAGCCTGGAATCGTCCTTACCTGTTCCCTGTGTGGGTCTCACACTTCAGAGCAGGGGCTCAGATGGAGGAGTTGGGTCCCCGATGATGGGTTTTGGTGCTGAAGACGAAGAGTTTCAGAATGAAGAAAAGTGTGTCTCAATCTCTTGGTTTAAAATGAGAGGGAGGGTCTTTTCGTAGGCCGCCTGGGAGCATTGGTTTGGAGAAGAGAAGAGAGAGATTCCAAGATTTGAGGGAGACGTTGGGAGGGCCTGGTTTGGGAATTGCGCTGAAGTGGAGGGAGGAAGGGAGGAAGGTTGGGAGAAGTAATGTGAGGAATGAGAAAAAAGGGCAGGATTGGAGTTGTGGGTGCTCTGCACCCTTAAGTCCCAGGGAAAAATTGGGGGATGAAAAGGAGAGGAAAGCGTGAGTGTACTCGTGTTCTGTGGTCCCCCAGCCCCAACACCTTCTTGGAGAGTGTTCCTTAGATAGCAGGAGACATCCTAGTGGAGCGAGCAGACATTCCTTACCACACTTTCCCTTTTGACGCTCTCCAGGCACTTTTGTATTCATCAAATCAGATTCTGCCTCTGCCTCAGCAATTCCCACCAGCTCCTGTGGGAATTGTATTAATTCTTTCAGGTCTCCTGGGCTACAGCACTTTCAGCTGCAGTGTACAACTGATGCAGTGTCTTATTAAACATTCATTTTAAATGGTTTGCAGCCTAGCAGAATCCCTATGTGTGGCTGAGAGTTTTTCCAGCCACCTCTCAGTTGTGGGGGGCTCCTTTCTGGGATGAAGAAAGTGGGGAGTAGCCATGCTCTGCCATCAGCGTGTAGGTGATTCCAAAACTGGAAAGGGCCTTACCCACTTAGGGTCTACTAGAGCAGCCTGTAACTTTCAGATGAAGTGATGGCAGCATAGGGTAGTTAAGAGACTTGGTCAAGACCATGTGGTGGGTAATGGAAGCAGACATCTGGTTTTCTGGTCCTAAGCTGTGATCTTACATTCCACCAAATCAAGCCCGTCCTTTAGCACTGTTGTCCCATTTTCAGGAGGGACAGAGAATCAATTTTGTTTTGTAGGAAGTACTGAGCCATGGAGAGGTGCAGCGAATCAGAGCCTGGAGGGCTTATGCATAAAAAGGGGCCAGCCATCTGCTGAAGGCATGAAGAAGGAGAAGAGGGGCCATTTCCAGCAGGGGTTTGAGGTGTGATTTGGGGATCTAAATTTTACCACTGAACCCTCCTCTCTCCTGAAGTTTTGACTAAAGGAGCAACATACAAAATGCAGTAACTATATTGAAAGTGAAATTTTTGGATTCATGGAGACTCAGCACAATGCAATGGAGAAATCTGGTAAAAGTTGAATTGGAGAAGGAGGCGTGAGGCTGGGAGATCTGAGTAGGCTTCCAGCTCTTTTTCTTCTAACTCTGAGCTGGCAGGTGTGTGGCGCAGGCTCTTGACTGTAGGCAGAGAAGCAGGAACAGAGAGTGGGCTCAGTGACATGCACCCCCTTGATAGGCAATGACCCTGCCCACTAGTGAATCTTGACCCAGTGAATGTCAGGCTCTTATCAACTAGACAAGCAATTGCTCCTCCCTTGAAAGGTGCATTAGAAAAGGAGTTTTGAGAGGTCCATGGGGTAAGGGTGGAAGCATCTTTCTCTCTTATGGGATGAACTGCTTTACGGGGATGTGGACAAAAGTGTGACCACACCTAAGAGTAAGGAAGAAAAAAGGGATCAGGAAATGGCAAGAAGAAGATAAGAAAGGACATTTCCAGAGAAGTCAAGATTAGAGAGAGATTTAAGATGGGCTGGAGAGGAGGGGAATGAAAGAGTCCATTGGCTCAAAAATGGTGGAGAGAATTGGCTACAGACCATTGTTGTTGGGGTCTTCAGAGTTGGTCTTGAAGAGGTTGTCCCCACTCAGTGATTCTGGTGGAACTGGAGGGAGATAAGGCAAGGTGGCAGGGAATCAAAGAAGTCAGCAGAGATAAAATTGGGGCATATGTTGGCTCCCATGTGTGGGATGGGCAGGTGATATTGAGAGGAGCTGGTTTAAAGGGTGGTATTTTGAGAAACCTGGATGTGCTCAAAGGAAAGAGATTGAGATGTGAACAGCCCTTCCTTCCATTAGTAACACATCTAGTTGGCTTGTGCCTTAGCCACCTGTTTCTTTTAGAGCTGAACACTGAGTGTGGTTTATTTGGCTCCAATGAAGCAGCCAAGGGATGGTGCCTAAAATTCTGCTTTATTTGGGTGTGCCAATGGTGTTATGACCACAAAGTCTCAACCTCCCCCTAAGATGATGTTGATTTGGTAAAGCTGCCCAGAACACACTTCTAAATTGGCCACTTGATAGCGCTCCATGGATAAGGATGGTGGCTAATTTAATTATCAGTTAAAATGAACACACACATGCACACACCACATTTTTATTTTTCCCTTAGCCTACTCCCTTGGAACCTTATAGTGATTGAAATGGTGTTCCACAGCAGATTTTTGTGGTGTTAATTTACAATGGAGGTGTTAATTTTTGCTTGTATCAGTGGGTGGTCTTGCAACATAATTAAATTAGAGGTGAAAAATAATGTGTCATGTAGATAAAATTCTAATCTTTTCTTGGTTTGGTCATTTTGACCCTGTTCAATGAAATACACTCTGGCTGCAGTGAGTCCCTAGTAAATTCAGCATACGGACTAGATCTTTATGTTTTTATCTCAGTTCTTCAATCCTTTTCTCCCCTTATTCCTAACTGCTCCATGGAGTGAAACGGCAAGGCTCAGATTGTAGCTACATCTATTTGTGGCAGTTACTGCTTGATTTTGCCTTGTGTTATTTCTATACAGACCTCATCTCTTCTACTAGAGTGTAAGTCCCTTGAGGGCAGAGTTTTTGAAAAGTGTGTTTATGTGTATACGTGTATTTAAAATAACAAATGCTCCTCCTCCACAGACATTTTATAACAATAATGTCTTTACATTGTAGAGCATTTAGAAAGTACATTAAAATTTAAAGAAGAGAATAAAAATCTTGCTCCAAATGCTATCAACAGCGGAGGCCACTGCTGACACTTTGGTGTATTTCCTTCTAAGCTCTGTTTATTTAGTTACAAGTTCAGGATTATATTATATAATATACCTGTTTTTGCTTATTGTACTTTGCACTCTGTGGGACTTTGTCAGAAGACTCACGTTTTCCTTTAATTCTGGAAAAATCTCAGCCACTCTCTGTTGGGTCTTTATCTCTGCCATTATCTCTATTCTGTCCTGTATATACATACATATATACTGTATATATATAGTTTCTTAAAACAATTAAAAAATTTTTTTAGTTCTCTATCTCTCTGTCCTGTGTTTGGGAAGGTTTCTTCAATTCTATATCCC
This sequence comes from Galeopterus variegatus, assembly GCF_000696425.1. Lineage (NCBI taxonomy): Eukaryota > Metazoa > Chordata > Mammalia > Dermoptera > Cynocephalidae > Galeopterus > Galeopterus variegatus. The sequence goes on from NW_007726922.1 coordinate 113,275, forward strand.
AGTTAACTACCTTGTTTCATTTGTGTCTGGTTTATTATTTTTCCTGTCCATTGAGTTTTCATTTCAACAATGATACACTTTATTTCCAAGATATGTAATTGGTCCATTTTCATACCTCCCAGTTTTTTGTTTTATAAATATCTCTTCTCAGTTTGTGTGTGCACATCTCTCCTTTGTCCCTTTGAGGATTTTTAAAAATACTCATTATAAAGTCCTTCTCCAATTGCTCTAGCTTCTTTGTTTCTTCAGTTATGAATTCTTCCATTTGTAGAGCCTGTTAATAGGTCTTCATATGCTATCTAATTTATGTAAACTTTTTTTGTTTTTAATTGGAACATAATTGATTATACATATTTGTGGGGTACAGAGTTGACTATCAATACTTGCTTACAATATGTAATGATGAAATCAGGATAATTAGTATATTCATTATTACAAAATGTATTCATTCTTTGTGCCCATTAACCAATTTCTCCCTAACCCCCATTCCCTTCCCCCTTCCCCACCTCTAGTAACCACATGTAAATTTATTTTTAAGGCAATTTTATGATTTCTTCTGCTTATATCAATAAGGGTGTGTGGGTTTTTTTTGTTTGTTTGTTTTTGTTTTTGTTTTTTGGTTCCTGGCCAGTACAGGAATTGAACCCTGGACCTTGATGCTATCAGCACCACGCTCTAACCATCTGAGCACACACACCAGCCCTGGGTGTGTGCTTTTAAACCAGCTCATGTCAACAGCTCAGCTAGAGCTGTTGGTACAGGCTTGGGTCCCAGTCTCATATAGGTGACTTCATTTTGGTTCCTTGACACAGACATGGGTCTCTTTTTTGGCTGTGACTCTTGATGGAGGATGCAGATGTTCCAGCCCCTTCCACAGCTCACTATGATTCTGGGTTCGATTCTAACTCTTCTTCCCTGGGTGGATATTCAACCCTCTGCTGCCATGGCTCACTGGGGACCCATCCCCCCATGGATCATGTGGCTTTAATGCCTACTTGAAATTGTAGAGTCCCATCTTTTGATTCATTTGTTTTTAGGAAGTCCTCTCAATTTTCGATCTGTGACTCCCTTTTCTTATTTCCAAGCAATGCTTTGTAAGTTTTAAAATAAAGATTTCTCTATAAAATTGATGTCTTAGGAATAGAAGACAGAGGATACTGAATATGTTCACTCTGATTTTGACCCAGTTTTATTTCACATCCTGCTCTTATGTTTTTAAAACCTGATTATATATTCTTGGAATTTTCCTTATCATTAAATAGACTTCTCAGACTTGATTTTAAATGGCTGCAGAATGTTCTGTTTATGCCATCATTCTTCTAATGATTCCCCGTTTTCTTTTTTTTTTTTTAACCTTTAGTAAGGTACATTTCTGATCCACAGGTGTGTCCTTTTTGGAACCTTGCACTGATCTTACCTTTTGCATTTGTTACTTGGTAAATGTGTGTTGATTGAATGAATCAAGTCATTGATTCTGATGCCAGCTTGCTGCGGCTTCCAGACGAATATCACAGGGTGGTTCAATGCATTCAAAGCTGTGTTTGTTCTTTAAATGCCGACTGATTTTATAGGTGTGTGCCAAGTCTCCTTTTCTCTCTAGTGGACAGATCCTGGGGATTAACATACATTGGGGGTTACATACTAAAGGCCCTTGGAGCACTGCTGAGGAACAGCTCATCAGCAGGAGGTGGACGTTGGTACTCCTGTAACCTGGCAGCTCCAGAGTTTGGATGTGAGTGACGGGCCTTCCCATTAAACACAGAAAGCTCATGGAAAGGGCAGACACGCTGATCAGAATGTTGGTGGAGCCCACTCAGCTCATGCTATAGAGGCATCAGGTAGTTCCTGGGAGAGTGGGGAGGCCTATCTTTAGCTTTTGTGATGAGGCATGTCAGATGCAATCATTGACTCCTCCTCACATAAGTCATCACAGAGGGATAGGCAGAATCCCAATAGGCATGACTAACTCTCCAAATTGTCATCAAATGTTGTTGGTAACTACCTGTACCCCTTGATAGCTGTGGTCTTGTGGGTTTGGAGTGGTGGTTATCTTCCCTCTGGTAGCCTCAGATGAAAAATACTCCAGGTAAAATGAATGGGGGAAAAGGGAGAGAGTGGGGTGGAGAGGAGAAATATGAATTGAATCTTGGGTTTGTAATAGGGAGTTGGTAGCCTCTGATGGGTTAAGGCTACTGACTGGTGTTTGTCCTGAATTCCCCACCCTTTATCTTTCAAATTTGAATTAGTTGCCAACATTTTAAAATTGGGAGAGATTGCATTTAACAAAATCCAAATTTCATGCTTCTTTGAAAAAATCAGAAGTCCTGGCCACACAGGGCCCACTTTACCACATGGCAAGAGTTGACAGGGATGAATAATCCCCCCTCTGCAATTCCCCATCCTTAGACAAGGCAGATGCTCTTCCTTTCTCCAGTTCCCAGCACACCCACTTCACTCATTTATGTTATGTACTTGGCCCTGAAGGTATTGGGGTTTGAGACCCCTGGTCTCTAGATGCTGAAGAAAATAGCCAGTCTATGTTAAAAGGATCTTTCTTGGGCATACTCCTTTTTTTCAAGGGACTGCTCCTTGGAAAGGTGGAGAATCCATGGCATGCATGTGGCCATACTGCTAGGTTCTTTGCCACCATCATTAATCTCTGGTAACACTTCATTCTTTTGAGCCCATAGGCCTTTCTTAACACAGTCCTCCAGGCAGCCACTGCCAATAGACTTGGGCTGGAAGACCACAGAAAACCTTGGAAAAAGAGTTGGAGGACCTAATCCCATTTCTAAATACCAGCGTGACCTTGGGAAAGGCCCTTCACCTTTCTGAACTTCTGGTTCTTTTTATGCAAAATGGAGCTTTGGGATGATATTATCTCTAAGACCCCTTTCAGCTCTGAAAATTTTATATGCCTTCCAGGAGAGACTGGCAAGAAATATACCAAAATGTGAATAGCAGTTGTCTTTGGGTGGCTGCTTCAAACTTTTAAAGAGTGTCATTATTGAGTGTTTAATATGTTGGACCTTGAGTTAGATTTCCTGCATTTAAATTCAGGTTCTACCACTTACCAGCTGGGTGATCATGCGGAAGTTCTTAATATCTCTGAGCCTCAATGTCTTCATCTGTAAAATGGGGACAATAACAGCACCTTCTTCATAGAGTTGTGAGAATTACATGAGATCATGAATAGAAAATACTTATACATAATAAATGCTTGTTATAGGAATGCAATTGTTTTCTACATTTTATAGTTCTTATTTTTCTCCAATGTACATGTTCTTTTAAATAACCAGAAAAAGTGACTAAGGGTGATGTGATGATATGAGGGTATCCCCTGTAAGAAACTGGGAATGAATCCCACAGAACTCTCAGAAGTGGAGGGTACAAAATAAATGATTTATATTTTCTCAACTGGAAGAACCAGACACTTCCTTTGCCTACTTAGAACTTGCTATGAGCTCTATGCTGGCAAACTGAAGATTAAATGTGGTCATTGTGTAAGTGACTGTGAGAAGAAAATATTTCATTGTCTTTTGTGCTAAATGACTCCACCAATTGGAGCATGTGTTTGCACTGGGCTTAGTGCTTATATGTAGACATATGTAGTTTCTCATTTGATCTCTGCCAAGGATTAATAACTCAGAGGTAGCCTGGAGAACTGTCAGCCCAAAAGATATTTGTTTAAAGGATCCCTGTTTTTCAGATGAGGAAATAAAGTTTCAGAAAGTTGCTGTGGTTTGTTCAGAGCTAGAACCTTAGACTTTGGGTTCTTATTCTTTTGCTGTTATTTTATTATCCTTTCAAGTTAGTGATTGTGAAACCAGTTAGTTTAAGGTTGGGGCTTGGATTCAAGACAGACGACAGATTTTTGACTTTAATAGTTTGGTTGTCTTAACTAAAATGATTAAGATGTTGGATGATGGAATTAAAATTGAAAACTGTCTTTCTAGATTAAAATGATGGACCCATTGTACAGACTACACTAGAGATCCACCCTCCCCCCAGCTTTATTGAGGTATAATCGGTATAAATAAAAATAGTATATATTTAAGGTGTACAACGTGATGTTTTAATATACATATCATTGTGAAGTGATTACCACAATCAAGTCAATTAACATATCCATCACCTCACATCTGACCTTTTTTTGTGTGTGGTAGGAATACTTAATATCTACTCTCAGTGAATTTCCAGTACACAACACATTCTTATTAACTATAATCACCATGCTGTACATTAGGGCTCTAGAACTTGTTCATATTATGTTTGTACCCTTTAACCAACATCTTCCATGGTTTTGAACAGAATTTGCACTGTTGCAGAAAGAGAGTGTGAGACTTTGCAACTCATTTGGGAGTGATTTTTGCAAGGGTCATGAACTGATGGGCTGCATGCTGAATCTGGCTTATAGATGCATTTTGTTTCACCAGTAAGTACGGTATTTTAAAATGCTTGAATTTTAATGTCTTTGGACAAGGCATGCATTTTCAAGTTTGCGACAGCCCTCCCCACTCTGTTATCTCACATCTAGCCACATTCACACATGTATGTTAACTTTGTGGTCTCTATAAGCATTTGAGATTGTGGTAGCTAACTACAGGGTTTTTATTTATTTATTTATTTGTTTGATTTGCATTGACCAGAAGCTTAGCAGATTCTTTTTTTTTTTTTTTTTTTTTTTTTTTTTTTTTTTTTTTTTTTTTTTTTTTTTTTAAAA
>NW_007726922.1:118007-132301 GCF_000696425.1 Galeopterus variegatus
CCGGGGTTTTTTTTTTTTTTTTTTTTTTTTTTTTTTGCTTGTCCCAAAAGCTTTGGGGTTTTTTTTTTTTTTTTTTTTTTTTTTTTTTGCTTTGCCCAAAAGTTTTGCAAATTTTTTTTTTTTTTTTTTTTTTTTTTTTTTTTTTTGTCTTTTGTCCGATTTCCGTGTCCGGCAATGGATCGCAACCCTCAGTGTTGCCCCCGCACCGGACCGGGTACCGGCAACGGGATTGCAAGCCTCGGCGTTGCTCCCACGCCTCGCTCAGCCAGTGAGCGGGAGCCGGTCTGCACGTGGGATCCGAACCCTCGGACGGGAGCGCCGCCGCGCTTCCCAAGCGGCACACTATCCAGTGCGCCACCGGGCCGGCCCAGCTTAGCAGATTCTAAGTAGCGATATGGCTCTTAAAAAAGTGGAGGGCACATTTCTGGAAATATAATGTCTAAATCAAGGGAGGTAATACCTCCATTATACCTTTTCTGTTGTTAGAAGTGCTTTCAGCTGCAAGTAACAGAATATTTGACCAATAGTGACTTAAATCATTAAGACATCCAGTTTTGTTGCTTAACAAGGAATCCCAGATCTGGTCTAGTGACTTAATAAACGATCAAGGACTCAGGTCATTTCCATTCTTCTACTTTGCCTTCCTCAGCTGCTGGTTTGTCTTAGCCACAAGATAGCTGCTTTTGCTCCAGCCATCACATCTGCAAATGCCAGCATTCAAAACAGGAAGAAAAGGGAGAGAAAAATAAACTTCATTCTAGGGCCTCTTTTTATTAGAGTAAATTTCCCCTTGCATTTCCGTGGCAAGAACTGGGTCACATGCTCACCCCTCAAATGTCAATGGTAGAGACTGACAACCCAGGATTCCTCGCTGTGAATGGGTAATTGCTGCCTGAGCAAACTTTGCTTCTGTTAGAAGGGGATAGGAGTAATGCCTACATGGTACAAATGATGATGTCTCCAGCAGCATTAATACTTACCTGTAGAGCTGTACTTAGTTCTGGGGGTCGTATTCAAAGATGGATATTGAAAAATTGCAATGTGTGCAGGGAAAGGACTTTAGGATTGTGTAGGATCTAAAAGAAGTATGTAAAGAGTTTTGGAAGAAATATTTACTGATGTTTAGCCTGGAGAAGGGAAATCTCAGAGGACATTTGAGAGATGTGTTCAGTTACTCCATAGGCTGTTAGAGGGTAGAAGGTTTAGTCTTAATCTTTTGTTGTTGTTCTGGGGACAGAACTGAGTATAATTATAAGGAGTAAAATTTCAGCCTGATATGAAGAATAAACTTTGGCAGCTAGGTCTCTAATAGAAGACAGTGATGTTTCATAAAATAGGAGATATTTGTCAGGATGTGACTGAACTAAGAATGACTGCCCATCTGTTAGGAATGGGGTGGAGAAGAGGACTTGTGTTGGCAAGGTTGGGATGGGTCATCTCTCAGGTTCTTTCTTATTCAGAAGTTCTGCTCTTCTCAAATCTTCTTTTTCTTTTTGGAAGCTGGCCAGTATGGGGATCCAAACCCTTGACCTTGGTTTTACAAGGCTGTGCTCTAACCAACTGAGCTAACCCGCCAGCACCCCACCTCCCTTTTTAAAAATCCTCAAACCCTGGTGCTTTAGGTTCTTGGATTTGGCTGAAGACCAACATTCTCACTTTCTCCAAGAGTATAATTCAATATAAATCTGCCTGGTATGGGGGAGGAATTTATGATCCCTGCATCATCACCTCAAATCCCCAAAGGACTTTTACATCATCCTGAAGGGTAGACAATATTTGAAAAGCAGAAAACCTACGTATTTATCAACTCACACACACATATATAAATATAAACATAAGTAGGTCAGACGGCATCCTATTTACTAGTGGAAATCTTTTTTGACTAAGCTCATCTACAATAGGCAATGTTTAGAATAATTGCCAGTGATCTCTAAATAGGGTGTTTTTGTAATTGCATGGAGTTAATCATTGTTACTTGTTAAAGTATATTCACATTTTTTGCGCATCTTTTCATGAAATATGTTTATATTCTAAAGAGGCATCTAGACTTCTCTCTGATCTTTCAGTTGTCAAATTATTCTTTATCAGTTGTACTCCCCTGTCTTTTGTACATTTGCTTATGGCAGAATATGCTCTGGGTCCTATTTTGTTGTTTATCCAGTTCCCCTGTTTTCTCCCCACATCCCCCAAGGAAAAACAAAACCTGAAATTGCTTTCTAGATGCTTTATCTTTCCACTCACATTTTATAGCTTCCCATATGATGGATGTGGATATATTATTTCTAATTATTTATTTATCTTGAATTAGGCGATCATGTACAGAGTAAAAAAAAAAAAAAAAAAAACCCTAAATAACATAATAGAGCATTCAGAGAAAGAGTATTTGCTCAATTAATGTATTGCAGATCTCCAGACTCTCCTTTGACTCTATGGACATGACCATGTTATCCATTTCAAGAGGAAAAATGTTAACTGGAATGGCAATTTATTTCCATTTGTAAGTTTTGGCTGAAGTTGTTATATTACAAAGATCTTCTCCTCCTTTAGATTTCAATTCCTGACTTGAAAGAAGGTAACCATTTTTCATTGGTCCCTAGCTGCCTATCTTGACAAACAAAATAAATTCACTCTAGAATATGAGTTGTGACTTCTGAAAATCACTGGCACCTCAAAGCTTGGTTCACATACTCACTTGAGGAATTTAAGATAATTTGGAGTGATTTGGGAGGAGTCATGGACCACTTTATAATTTAATGAAGGCTATGGCCCCTTCCCAGAGAAATACATGTCTGTAAGCATGCACTAAATATTATGTGCAATTTCAGGGGTTCACAGACCCTCTGAAACCCATGTATAGACCTACCTGAAATTGATTTATTTATTGTTTTTTTAATATGTTAATTCCTCACATATTTATTGAGTCCGTACCTTGGGCCAGAGTGCTCTGTAGATGTATTTGGGGTCAACTTGTTTGCTTTGAGGCAACTCAGAATCTAATGCAGGAGACTTACATTGAAAGCCCAGTTTGATACAGCTGTGATTGGAGTAGTTCAGGGGACCATGGGAATGTAGAGGAGGGGTGATCTCATCCAGACGTCTGAGAGGGAGATCTAGGGTCAAGTTGGAGAGCTGATCGAGAAGTGGTTGGGGTTCTAGGTGCCTCCCCCTACAGGTCCATGGCCTAGGAGGAGCTGAGTGCAGAAAGCCAGCTCATGGAGGGTCAGAAGCCAGTTTATAACCTAAGCCTTTCTGTTCTCAGAATGTGTTCCTCAAGGCTGCTGGGCTTGAATGACATTTTGGTAGCTCCTGAATTTCCTTCGGGATGGCATTTCTCACAATCAAAACATTGAACTTTTTGCCAATTTCTGTTTCATTGTCACAAATGGCTGAATGTCTCCTGCTCTGTCTTGTCTCTTCAAATCAGGAATATCTAGCCAGGAAGAGTGAGTGGCATTTGAAAATCCATATAGTCTTGCATGTCTGTAGTCCTCGGGCCAGAAAAAAAAAATGATGACATATTTTCCATGTGAATTGTTTGAAAGCTCAGATATCTGTAGGGCTGAGGACATGTACTGACTTGAGTGAACAGATCCAGAACCATGTGAAAAGGCTGTTGAGCTGTAGAGAAAGACAGGCTTGCTGTAGTTCTGCTGCTAGGCGATGACTGGCTTCCACTAATGGGATTTTGAAAATGGCTGGTTTTGAGTGAAGACTTGAGCTTCATGGTCAAATTTTCACTTTATTTAATTGTTGTTGGTTTCCCCTTGGCTAGTTGGTATTAATTTTATTTTACTTTTCTTATTTTCTCCCTACTTGCCTTCCATTCTGGACTTCCATCTTCCCTTCCTTGATTTAGCAGCATCAAAAAAAAAATTTTTTTTTTTTTTTGTATCGTGGAAAGTTTCAAACACATACAAAAGTAGAGAGAACAGTATAATGAGCCCCCTGTACCCAGCTTCAACAGTTAGCATGTGGCTGTTCTTATGTCATCTATAACTTTGGCTACTCTCTCACCTCCCACTGCTGGACCATTTTAAAGCAAATCCGAGACTTCGTTGTAGCTCATCTGCAAATATGTCAGTATATATCTCAATAAGATAAGAACTTTAAGAAGTACTAAAACAATAACTGCAGCTAATATAAAAGTTATCAAATATATGCACACTTTAGAGGATTTGTGAGATTCAGAGAAGTATAAAGAAAATAAAAATCACCTTTAATCTCACCATCCATAGAACACTGTTATTACATGAAAAATAGTGTAATAACACTGTTATTAACTATTTGCTATATTTTCTTCTAGTCTTTTTTTCTATACTTTCTATACAAACATACACATATACACATACCGATTATATAATTTTTTAGATAGTTTGTAATTTATGTAACATTTTATCATGAGGATTTTAAATTATTTGTAAACATTTTTATCTGCTACGTTTTCTGTTCATGGATACATCGTGACCTATTCAATAATTTAGATTTCTTCAGGTTTGCTGCTATTAAAAACAACACCTTGGTGAATATCTTTGTAATGAAATGTCTGCATTGAGGATTACTGTTTTCGAATAGAATTCTATGACAAATTAGGGAGTCACTGTATGTAAAGAATTTTAAAGATCTTGATACATACTGTTAATTGGTTTTTAGAAAGATTGGGCTACTGGATACTTCTCATAGTTATGTCTTCACCTGCCTCTGTCACCTAATTTGGCCAACACTTGCAAAAAAATTTTTTAAGTGGCTAGATGAAAATATTATCTCCTTGTTTTAATTTGCATCTCTTTTATGACACCTGCTGTGGAATATATTTTAATTTATTTTGTACTCCCTAGGTGTTGCACGTCTTAACCTCTTTGATATTTCCCATTGTGTAAATGAAAAACCTCAGAAAATGAGGGATTCCAATATAAAGTACAGTGAAATAATTTGAATTTCTAATATTTATTTCAAAATAAATATTTTGAAGCCTGGCAGGGAGTTCTATGATTATTCAGTCTTAGTCATCAGGCATTGCTCAACCGTTGTCACTGTATCAATGTTGTGTCAAGAACTGCTCTTAAAATGCAAAATTTCCCAGCAGAAAATCCTTTTGTGGGACCTGACTATTGTGATTTTCCAGGAGGCCAGGTAGAGAATCACGTCCTAGTGGGCCCGAGATGTGCTCATGTCATAGGCTTTGTGGTAGAGACGGGAAACTGTGGTTTGTTCCTTTTTCTGGAAAAGCACAGGAGGGCGAGGAAGTAACAGCTCCTGCCTTGCCACATGAAAGGGGCATTGCACGGGTGGCAGGGCATAGCTGATCTCCATGTCCATGGTGGGGTGAGGGGCCGTGAAATGAGTTTTAAACAAAAGTAGGAGAGATTTAGGGTTGACAGGAACAGGTGTGGGGAATGCTCAAAATATTTAACCACTAGTACAGCAGGATCACAGACCAATGAGAACAGACATTCGTTTTGTAAGATCCTGGATACCCTAATTTGTTTTCAGGCATTAATCCTCATGTGGCTGGTTATGGGGAAATGGGGGGTTCACGAGAGAGGGGTTGAGTGACGGGGGGCATTTGCGGGAGCTCCAGGCTATGGATATTCACAATCGAAATGGAAGCATTTCAGTATTTTAATAACCAGTCTGATTGTACCAGTACATACCAACTGGAGATCAAGGTAGGGAATGAGTGAGATCTAATATATCTTTTATGCTAATGTGTATGCAGGTTTCTCAGGAAACTGCCCAGAAAAGGATGCAGGAAAGTGTCTCCTCTGCCATGTCAGCCATGCTCTGAAATGGGGAGTAGGACTGAAAAGAGTTTGAAGCCCCCTTTCCTAAAATATGGAACTAGAAATGTGCTTTCTTCTACCATTCCCCCTTCTGAGTCCGGTGCTTTGCTCTTCTCTTGTAAGTTAATATTCTGGCTGCCCTCCACGAGCATGTCTCCCTCCTGTGAAAAGCAGCGGGCACAGGAGCTAAAGCCAGCTTTTCCTCCCACCACCCTCTCCCCACCCCCTTGCTCCCTGTCTTCTAGGGCAAGAGATTCCCAAGCAATTCCTATTTTCCTTGAGGTTGAATGAAGGGGCCTGTTTCAGTCTCTGGTTTTGGGGTGTGATGTGGTCATTTGCAGAAGCATAAAAATAATCTTGTAAGTTGCTGAAAATACTCCACAGCCCAAATTAACTTTGTTAAAGATCAACTTTCAAAAGAGAGCTGTGGATGCGCCTTAGTGTTATCATGTGCTTGGTTTGTTTGTAGAGTCTGCGGCTTCTCTTTCTTCTCTGAAGTGGGAAATTCTCCACCCCTGTCCCGGGGCATGGATGTTTTCAAATTCCAGTGGTTTCCAGGGAAAGAGGCATGTCTCTGACTTCATCTGAGGGTAGGAGAAAGCTGGAATATGTTGGAGTTTGTTGCTTGAAAGTGTTATGAGCTGAATTATGCTCTCTATCCCCCCACCAAAAGCCATATAAGTCCTAACCTCAGAGTCTCAGAATGTGACTGTATTTGGAGATAGGGTCATTAAGAGGCAATTAAGGGAAAGTGAGGTCATATGGGTGGGTCCTCATCCAAAATGACTGGTGTCCTTATGAGAACAGGAGATCACACACAAAAGGAGGACTGTGTGAAGACACAGGGAGAAGATGTTGTCTACAGGCCAAGGAGAGAGGCCTCAGAAGGAACCAATCCTGCTGATGCCTTGATCTTGGACTTCCAGCTTCCAGAACAGTGAGAATATAAATTTCTGTTGTTTGAACCACCCAGTCTGTGGTACTTTGTTACGGCAGCCTGATCGGATGAATACAGAGAGGTTTGGAGGTATTTTAGCTTAATTCCAAGCCTCCTTCTCGCTCCCCTTCTACACCTGAGCTGGCGGAGAGGGGGATTAAGACACCCTGCTCAGAACTCAGACCTCCGTCTGCTCTAACACTGACTGTGTTCTTCTCATGTCCTGGCCACTGGGCTCTTGCATTAAGGAACTGAGCCCCTGTCTTGGACTCCTTCCTAAGACCCTTCTAGGACTTCCAGGTTAAGTGCTTTTTAGGAATTTTTATACAAACAGCCTCAGGGGGTGTGCAAAGATGTCCATGTCCTAATCCGTGGAACCTATGACTATGTACCTTATATGGCAAAAGGGACTTTGAATGTAATTACATTAAGGATCTTGAAACGGGGAGGTTATTCTGTGTTCTCCAGTCCGGGTGGGTCCAATGTAATCACCAGGGTTCTTATAAAAGGGAGGTTGGGGGTGAGAGTCAGAGAAGGAGATGTGACAACAGAGGCAGAGGTTGGAGTGACACACTTTGAATTTGTAGAAAGGGGCTGCAAGCCAAGGAATGCAGGGGGCCACAAGGAGACAGGTTCTCCCTCCAGAGCCTCCAGGAGGAACACAACCCTGCTGACTCCTTGATTTTAGTCCAGTGAAACCTGTTTTAGACTTGGGATCTTCAGAACTGAAAGAGAACAAATCTGTGTTGCTTTAAGCCACTAAGCTTGTGGAAATTTGTACAGCAGCAATAGGAAACCAACATAGGAGGAGAGTCTGATAAAACGCATGCTCCAGAGGCCAGGCTGTGCCCCTCGTGGACTTCTCTCTGGGTTTTATCTTAAAAATTCATGCAGATTATGCTTCCCACCTCATAATGTAACTACATTGGTATTAAGGCCAAAATAATTTTAAAATGTCTTGCTAGATAGATGTGTCAGTATTTCCCTTCACCAAATAGTCAAGTAAAAGTAATGTTCTAGGAAGTTCTGCTGCACGTATTTATTCTCTGCACGTGTGTACTGCTTAGCCGTGCATGCCTCTGCTTGAGCACTCTGGGTGATTGTGTGCTTTGAACCCAGACAACACAAAACCTGGCTCCTCACCCCTCTAGCTCTGTGTCCTTGGGCAAGTCACTTAACCATTCTGAACCGCAACTTCCCTATGTATAAAATGGGTTAAGAGTAATATCAATCTTGCAAGGGTACTGCGATGATCAATAGTTAATTGTGAGTGGACAGCACATTGCTTGACATGTGAGATAGAACCTACTGTGCAGTGAGCAATGTCCTAATAATAGTACATTCTACATATTAACACTTCTCATTCTTGCAACAGCTGGACAAGGTAGGGATCATTATTATCCCCATTTTACAGTTGAAGAAACTGAGGCCCAGAGAATTTAAAGCATGTGTCCAAATTCACACTGGTGGTAGGTGGTAAAGCCAAGATTTGAACCCAGCTAGTTGGGCTCTCAGGCAGGGTTTCTCAGCCTTGGCGCTGTTGGCACGTTGGCAGATAAACTTTTATTGTGGGGGCTGCCCTGTGCATTGTAGGATGTTTGGCAGCATCTTGGCCTTTACCTAGTAGATGCCAGTAGCAGTTGTAACAACCAAATATTTCTCAGGACAAAGCCAAATGTTCCCTGGGGCACAATTGTCCCTGGTTGAGAGCCCCTGCTGTAGGTTTTGAGGTCTGATCACTGGACAATTTTGTCTACATGGTAGTTGTTTAATAAGTGAAGTCTTCATTACATTTTGGGCTCCACATTTCACAAAAACTTCAAATCTATAAAGAGACGAGTGTCTGTTGGTATTCCCATCTCTTTGTCTAGTTAGTGTCCAGTGAAATCCATTCTCCTATTTGGGGGACAGTTTTGAATGTTGTGACTGTGTCAAGACCAAGTAGGACTTTGTGTTTGAGGATGTGAGTACTTTTCGTTGGCTCTGATAGCTGAGACATTCTGCAGCAGGTTGAGTAAGGGAACTGGGCAGATTGCAGAAGGCACAGAGACTTATGCACATCAGTGCTTAATAATTTTTGAGAAGGATGATTCATGCAGTGCACCCATGACCTTTCAGGGAGTTTTCCAAACAGCTAAGGTGCCCCCACCAAATTCTTCACAAGCAAATTGCCTCCATCGCTTTTGGGCCTGGAGGGGAAAAAAGAGTCAAGAAATTCAGGATACCTGAGGAAGAGAGAAAAAGAGAAAGAACGAATTAATAATGAGCTTTCTGTGAATTTGGGCATTTCTCCACAGTAAGAGATTAACTGTTATTTCTTAAATGAACCTATTATCTTTTACGGTTGATTTGGATTAGTGAAATTGGTACAAGAATTCATTAAAACAGCCAAAATGTCTGTCTCAGCTGCATGGAGGAAAGGCTCTGCTCCCCTCCAACAGTGGCATCAAAACCACAAGTTGTCAGCCAGAGATGACGTGAGAGATGTAGAGGGGTCTCTGATCCCACTACCAGAAATCCTACTTAGCATGTGTGTTCTAATGAGGTTCCCCTTCGTGCAGCCTTCTCTTTTGTTCCCAAAGCCAAATCTGGTGTCCTGGCTGGGGAAGAATTTAGAAGCTAGTTACAGGTTTGCCCACATCTATGTCCTTTCCACAGTTCACCTGCCATTGGTCCTCTCCCATGTGTGCTGTGGGCTCCTGGTCTCTTGCTTCATGGAGACCGTATCCCACTTACATTGATGACTCCATCTTTTCCCACCCCCAGCACCCAGAACACCATTTGGGGGCAGAGTTCCTGCTCAGTAGATGTTTAGGAATGAATCCAGGACTGTACTAATTTCCTAGGGCTGCTGTAACAAATTACTATACACTTGGTGGCTGAAAACAATGCACTTTTATTCTCTTACAGCTCCGGAGGGCAGAAGTCTAAAATTAGGTTCACCGCACTGAAATAACAGTGTCAGCCAAGCAACACTCCCTCTGGAGGCTCTAGGGGAGAATCACCAGCTCCTAGAACTGCATTCCTTGGCTTACAGCCCCCTCCCTCCCTCAAAGCCAGCATGTAGCCTCTTCAGTGGTCACACCACCTTCTTCTGTGTCAGATCTCCCTCTGCTTCCTTTTATAACCTTTGTGATTACATATAACCCCCCAGCTTTTCAATATCCAGGATAATCTCCCCATCTCAAGATCCTTAATTTAGTCACATCTGCAAAGTCCCTGTTGCCATACAAAGTAACACTTACAAATTCTAGGACCTGGATATCTTAGGGGCCGTTGTTTAGCTGGCCACAGGGGCCATAAAGACCAACTCGCCAGAGGGGCCCAATAGGATTGTGTCCATAAGTTTAATTTGCTCCACAATGTCAATAGGGTGAGTTTGGTGGGCAAGCCAGGCAAACTCTGGGTCTCAGTTTCCTCATTTGCAAGTGGAGAGGCTGGGCTAAGTGCTCTTCTGGCTTTAACATTTGGCCTTCTTCAGGTGATGGGAACAGTAGGTTGTGTTGGAAAAATATGGAGCTTTGAGTTAGGCAGACCTGGGATGGAATCTGAGCTTCAATATTCTCCCCTGCCAAAAGGAATAATACATTCTATCTATAAGTCAAATAATATATACTATCTATCTATCATATATCTATTTATCATCTATCAAATAATATGTATCATCTGTCAATCAAATAATATCTCTCTCTATCTGAAATAATACATTTATAGCATATTTTCTTTCTTCCTCTCTCCTTTCTGGGCCTCACCGTTCCTCATCTGTAAAATGGGATTGGGCGAAGGCCCACTCCTTGTTAGGGTCCACTGCTTCTTGGAGGTCAGGAGTCACTCCAACCTGGTTGATGCCTTCTGCCTGCATGGTGGGACCTATGCCCCTGAGCAGGTGAGACAGTGTCTTTTTCCAAGCATCTCAGCAGCTGCTCTTCTTCAGATGTGGTTCTTCTTAGCTGGAGCTTTCCAGATGCTTCTATAATCTACACCTGTAGCTCCCACCTCTCGCCCTGGTATCTGACCTGTTGCTACTTGGTGGGTTTCTCCCGTTGACAAGGCCATGGACACCTCAATGCTTAATAATTTCTGAACCTGCCCAGACCTGTCCCCTTGGACTAATCCCTGTTCTGGGCTTCCTCTCAGTTGATGATATCCCAGTTGTTCAAGTCACCCAGGCTTGGAAAGGAAAGGAAAGACAGATGTTTGCTGAGCTCTCCCATGTGCAGGGACTGTGGTGTAGGCTGGGATCTGAGGAGCACCATCCTCATTGAATAGAGGAGGAAAGTGAAGGCCAGAGACTCACAGAAACTCGCCCTTGGTCACAGCCTGTAGGTAACAGGTGGGTCTTGACTTCAGGTTTCCTGACTCTACAGCCTGTGTTTTTTCCACCACAGGAATTTCTTAAATTTCATTTCCTCTAATGCCACCTTCACAGTTTCCCTTTTTTTTGAAAAAATTGTGATAAAATACATATAACATAAAATTTGCTATTTTAAAGTGAACAATTCAGTGGCATTTAGTACATCCACAATGTTGTGCAACCAGCTCTGCTATCTACTTCCAGAACATCTTCATCACCCCAAAAGGAGACTCGTAACTGTCCAGCAGTTGCTCTCCATGTCTGCCCTTTCTCCAGCCTCTGGACACCATTAATTTGCCTTCTGTCTCTCTGGATTTACCTGTTCTGGTTGGAATGTAATCATATAATATGTGACCTTTTGTGTCTTGTGTTTTTCACTTAGCATAATGTTTTCAAGGTTCAACCACGTTGTAGCATGTGTAAATATTTTATTATTATTATTTTTTATGGCTGAATAATATATTCCATTGTATGGATAGACAACATTTAGTTTTCCCATTCATCAGGTGATGGCAATTTGTGCTGTTTCTACCTTTTGGCTATTGTGAATAGTGCTGCTATGAACATTTGTGTACAAGTTTTTGTTTAAGCAACTGTTTTCAATTCTTTTGGGAGTGGAATTGCTGGGTCATATGGTAATGCTATGCTTAACTTATTGAGGATTGACTTTTACCCCCCTCCCCATGCTTTTCTTTACATTTTATAAAAGGAAAATGGAAACCAGTTTCACTTGCTGTAAATAGAAGGCAACAGTAAACTAACAATCAGGTAGACCTAAAAAGAAAAATAAAAAAGAGGAAACACAACAGTAATCTTAAAATATAACTAGGTACTATTTCCTGCCAAGGCTTATTTAACATATTTTCACTCCTTATAAAGATAACAAGTGTTAGATAGGTGTTAAAGTCCTATTAGCACCCAAATGAGACTTTCTCATTGACTAATTAGAAGTATTGAAAGAGAATCAGAGTTTTATCCTGTGTGCTTTAATGTTGTTTTGTGTCTTGTCTGTGTAGGACATAAAACCATCTCTGGTACCACACCTGGCCCTCTGGTTCTGTCTGTCTTCCACTGCCCAACTCTTGGTGACCTCCTCCCTTTCCATCTTTGTCACCAGGTACTACCTGAACTCTGAATCCAGTCTTCTCACTTCCCTGCTCCATATGCTCACCATCAACCACAGCTCACACCCCCAAGTGGGAGCTTTGAGCGTATCATTCTCCACTCTTAAAGCTTTGGTGATATCTCCATTATTTTCAGGGTAAAGTCTAAATCCTTAGGCAGACATCCAAGAATCACCTTAATCTGCTCCCTACCACCCTCAGGGTCTTTCTCTCTCCCGCACTGCACCCACAAGCTGACCCAGATACCTTGTTCTTTCTTCCATGTGTCCATAGTTGTCACTGTCACTGAGTTCTTTCCTTGTGCAGATGAGGTTGAGCTACCTCTCAGGGTTCTTATGAGAATCAAATGAGATAAGGTATATGGAAACCCTGACAACTCTAAAAAGAAATACAAGTGTGAAACATGTCATTGCTGGTCCTGCTTTGTCTTTAAGTCCTGTAAGTTTTGAGGTAAAGAGCTCCAAGTTGCCTTTTCCATTTTTTAAGCTTGAAGCCACTGCCCTTCCCTGCCTCCTACACACTCAGTCTCTTTTGTGCCACATGACAGACAGAATGGCTTTCCCACATGGCTGTGAATGTATTCCTCTGCTATATCCTTGCTGAAGCCATTTTTTATCCTCCCGCCCCCCAATGCCTAGTACATGTGGTTTGAAAGAGCAAATTTGTGCCTACCTGCAAGATAAACTATCCTGTCACTGTAGATCAGGAGTGGAGGAAGCCCTGGCCATATTGCCTCTGCCAAACACATTTCCTTTCCTTATTTTTCTTCCCTTGTTAGTTGCACCTTGGAATGTGCTTCCTCTAATAGGAAGTAACAGTTTAATAATTTGGGTTTTTAAAATTTCTATTCTTCTACACAGTTGATCACAAGTGATGAGAAGGCAGCCTGGCGTTATGACGTGATTCCTTTCCTTTTTCTCTTTGCATCAGAAGATGTGGGTGGAGCCACCAAATGGCTGAGCTCATAGGTGGCAAGAGTGTTGATAACTGCTGTAGGGAACAGGAGCTTTCTTGGGGAGAAAGAAGACAGGTATGTGTGCAGCTGCAGGGTTGTGGGGGGCGGGGCAGGAAAGTTGATGGTTTTCCTGGCCTCAAGGCTAGACCATCCCTTTCATTGTCCTAGTCCCTCCTACCACTTAAAATGATTTTCTGCATGATTATTCACTTTCTTCTTTTGAAATCCTTTGAACCTTTGCGCTCTTTCAATGGAAAAGACAGTACCTTAGGCTTTTACACCAAACATCATAATCATTGATGGTATCAAAGTTACATTATGGAATGTGAGGATTGGCAGAGATCATAAAAGGGATGTATTTAAATTGAGCCATTGTGCAGATGTGGAATTTAAGGCTCAGGGACTTGCTGAGGAGCAGCCTTCTTCCTGAGTCCCAGTCCATGGGTCTCCTGGATCATAAGATGTTGATTACTGGTTCTAGTGAAAAGACCAGCAAAGACATTCATTTTCTGTGAAGAGGAATGGCAGAAAAACCTCTTTTCACTGCCAACTCATCACATGCACTGCTTTGCCTTCAGATAAAATATAAACTCCTGGCCGTGCAAATCCTCTTGGCTTGATTTCTGACTCTTGCTGAAATTTTTAGCCTTAACTCAATTCTTTCCCCCCTTTACAATTTGCTCTAGCCTTGCATTTTCCAAAGAGGGTTCTGAGGAATGGTACTTCCCAGAAAAGAGTTTAAACCAAAATAAGTTTAGGAGATGCTGCATATTATAAAATCTTCACATATTTGTAATGCATATTAGCTTATTCAAGACTCTGAGAAGTCCTGCACTACAAACATGGTTTAAACTGTGTTCCAACTAATGTTTTTCAAATCTATTTGACCACAGAACTCTCTTTTGTTTTTTATACAACACTTGTTCTTGTTGGCTTGATAAAATGTAGCACAAAACATTGCCGCAAATGTGCCCCTTTCATATATTCCGGCCCTTGTCTGTGCTGTTACTCCTGCCGACCTCATTTCTTCAAAATGTATCTTGAAAGTCATGCTCTCTGGGGAACCTTGGACCCCCCCCCCCCCCCGGGGTGTTGGATTTTTCTCTTTGTTTTTTGGTTTTGTTCTTTTTTTTTTTTTTTTTTT
>NW_007726922.1:132401-159767 GCF_000696425.1 Galeopterus variegatus
GGGGGACCTTGGGCCCCCCCCCCCCCCATGGGCTTAGATGTCTTTCCTGTGCTTTTGTGATTTCTGCATTTTGATCATTTATTTGTTGATTTAGCTAACCAGCCATCTTCAGTGAGGATAGCAATTATGTGTTACATTGAGTCTTTCCATAAATATGTGTTGAGCCTCCTTGTATGCAGAAATACTTTTCAAGACACTGGGAATACTGGAAGCACAGACAAAGTCCTTGCCCTCACAGAGCTTACATTCAAGGGGATGGGAGGCATAGTAAACTTATAATAAATATGTAATGTTAGAGTGCAGTAAATGCCAAGATAAAATCAGGGTACAGAGACTGAGAGTGACAGGAGATGCTTTTTGGGATAGGGTTTCAGGAAAGGTGCACTGGCTAGGATGGTCTGGGTTACATTGCAGATATATACCTATGTCTTAATGGCTCAAAACAATGAAGGCTTATTTCTCATTCATGTACCATGCCTATCAAGGTTTGGCTAGGAATTCTGCTCCACATTTCTTTACTTGGGAGCCCAAGTGGAGCATGGTCAGTTGTCACAGGAGGGATGGGTGTGGTGAGTCATGCCTGCCTCTTAAGGACTTTGGCTTACATTTGATTTTCCACAACTAACTCAAGGGGACAGGAAAGGGGTCTCCTGCCATGTGCCTGGAAAGAGAGGGGAACTGGCATGTTGGATGTACAGCATTAATGAATACACAGAAACCCTCTCAGATACTTTTAGGCAGAGATCTGAATGCACGGAGGAGGAGGAGAGCCATGTGGGTATGGGGGAGGGGCATCCCAGGTGGAGGAAACAACACTTGCAAAGCTCTCAGCTCTACAGCACTCAGCATGGGGTTTGGAATGGAGTATGCGACCAGGTAGTTTGTTGAATGAATGTTTTGAATTCCAGAACTTTCTGCATTAATGAGATTTTTCCATTCCAATTGTTGAAGTGGCAGGTATAGGTGAGTTCACATTTGTAGAAATGAAACATATCTAATCAGCCCAAACAAGGATTATTTGATATTGGAATCTCTCAACCAAAGTCCTTAGAGCCAGTTTACTGAAATTACCTCTGGTTATATAGTTTCTTTTGATCCATCTTCTGGCTAAGGGCTTCCACCCCAAGAATCTTACGTTCTAGCACAAGAAACAAGACAGAAACATGTAAAATTGCCTTAACCATATAATTTTTATAAAAATGCTTATAACATGTATATGAGAAGGAAAATGACTGTTTACCCATGTGTGTGTATATCTGATGGATTTATCATACTTGAAATGACTGTATTACCGTCCAGATTTCCTGCTAAACTCCCTTTCACAGAGTATCCCCAGCACCTAGAATATTACCTGACAAGTGATCTGTGGCCAATACATCCAATACTTGTGGACTGGTTGGCTGAGGGAAGGGAAAGCTGTGCATCTTTTTAAAAAAAAATACCTTATTTTTAAGAGCAGTTTTAGGTTCACAGCAAATTGAACAGAAGGTACAGAGACATTCATACACCCCCTGCCCCGCATATGCACAGCCTCCATCATTACCAACATCTCCCACCAGAGTGGCACATTTGTTACAGTTGATGAACCTACGCTGGCACATCATTATCACCCAAAACCCATAGTTTACGTTATGGTCCACCCCTGGCGTTGTACACTCTATGAATTCGGACAACTATATAATGACATTATAGAATCATACAGGATAGTTTCACCACCCTAAAAATCCTCTGTGCTCTGCCTATTTATCCCTCCCTAACCCCCAAGCTTCTGGCAACCACTTTTTACTGTCTTCATAATTTTGCCTTTTCCAGAAAATCATACAGTTGGAATCATATAGTACATGGACTTTTCAAATTGGCTTCTTTCCCTTAGTAATATGCATTTAAGTTTCCTCAATGTCTGTTTGTGGCTTGATAGCTCATTTCTTGTTAGTGCTGGATAAAATTCCATTATCTGGATGTGCCTTTTTATATTTTATGTTTTTGCGGCTGGCCGGTAGAGAGTCTGAACCCTTGACCTTGGTGTTATCAGGACCACACTCTAACCAAGTGAGCTAACCAGCCAGCCCCTGGATGTACCGTCTTTTAAGGTATGGCTATGGGGAGAGTTCTGATTATAGCACCATTGACTATCAAGAAGGTGAAAAAGATTTAACTAGAAAAAGTGAGCTTATCTGGTAAAGGCAACAGTGAACTGGACACCAAACTGAGAAGGGTGATAAAGCTGGGGAACAATGAGCTGAAGCCACAGGAGAATGAACCAGGTCAGAATGACTGATGGTGGGGGAAGAACAGATTTGATGGACATGTAGGATTTCAGTAGTGGAGCTAGGGAAAGATTGGCACATGGAGCCATGGAATTATGTCAATATTGCATGCTAACTTTGACAATAATAATTTTCCTAAGCTTATTCAGCCAGGGAGAAAGCATGAATAGACACGTAAGTGGCCAAGTACAGGGTGCGTATGGGGAACCATACGTAGATAGTTGTGGTTGGAGAATTGGGTGTTTACATTTTAACTCTAACTCTTCTTGAATTTGATGCTAATTTGGGGCAAATGGAAATGGCTCCAGCCATGTACTTGGATCTGCCCAGTGTCCTAATTTTCTGGTAATGGTGTCTTAGGTTTTCGCTCAGTCCTATGGTCCTCTCTTGCTCAGACCACTATTGTACTGGCTTCCCTATCAGGAAGAGGGTGTCTGAGATGGGTTCACTTAGGCACACTGTGACTCCTTCTTAGGACAAGGGACAAGTTTAGCATTTTTTGCAGGCATGGTGCTAAGTCAACAGAAGGTTCCAATTGTGCAGGTTCATCATTTATCTATTGCTGGTTTGAATGAATGTCTCATGTGCAGCTGCCTTGGAAAAAGCTGCACTGTCTGATGAGAAGAGTTGGAGATCAGACAGATGCTGGGCTGTCTTGGCCTTTGAGATGGTTTTTATCTGCAACAAGTTGGTAATTCCACCTGGTGAGCCTCTAATGCTTCAGACTCAGAGACTTTGGTGGTGCCTCTAAGTTAACAGATTTGAAACTTCTTTGAAAAGCTAAAATTACTGGACCAACACAAGATCGTAGTGGCCCTTATAATAATTAAGATAAAGGTGGGAGGAAATTTTTCAGTTATCCAGCCTGGTGTGACTTTAAAGAGGCAAAAATGGTGGGACTGGCATGGTGTTATAACTCCAAGGTCAAGGGTTCAGATCCCTGTACCAGCCAGCTGTCAAAATAAATAAATAAATGATAAAGACGGAAAAATGGAGGCCAACAGTGTTAGCCAAGCACTGATCTTGCAGAAAATGTCCCATTTTCCTGTAGGTAACAGACATCTTAAGAAAGTGAATCTGTAACTTTTTGATTGAGTTTCTGGGAACCCCAGAGTTTTGGAAGAATATGTCTGTACTTTGAAGGAACGTTTGATTTTCATGCCCCGTTGTTTTCTACTGCTTCATGCTTCAGTGCATTGGTGCAAATTGCTTTCTTTGTTTAGAATGCCCCTCTCCACTGAACAGGCAATGACAGGCAAAGTTCTTTGCATATAAGCACTGGACACATTCTCTAGCTAAGAAAAGAGAGGGAAGCTCACAAAATTCAGAGGCTCAACGGACAGGGCCAAGGCAGCTCCTAGAGTTAGGGGAGGAGAAACTACCAAGGGTAAAGGCTACCAAGGGTACAGGCAGGACTTTGGGGGTGTGCTGTTTGCTCAAAATTGAAAAGCCTGTCAGACGCAGCTTGTATTTTGTGTCTCAGCTCTTGAACAAGGAAGGGCATTTAATAGACTCACCAAGGTGGCAGACGACCATTAGTAGAATGGCAAAGGCACTCAAAGGCACGCATGGTGGTGGTGGTTGCTGTGAAGCCAAAGAAAAGAACACATGTCCATTTTATCATTGCTCAGGCCTGAGCTCAACTGTCATCTCTTCTGGGAAGCTTTCTTTAACTTTTCCAGGATAGAGTTCATTCAACACATAACATTCAACAGATATGTGAGTATCTACCGTGTGCCAGCCACATTCAAGGCACCAGGTGCAGTGATAAACAAGATGGATAAGGTCACTGCCATCAGAGGGGAAGACAGGTAATAAAAAGAATGAATAACCATATAAAATAATTTTAGCTAGCAATAAGTGCTAGACAGGGAAATAAAGCAGGGGAAGATGAGAGACGGAGGGCTGAGGATGGGGGAGGGTTGACCAGGAAAGGTCTCTCAGGACGTGAAGATGTGAGCCATGTGGAGATGGGTAGAGGGCGAGTGCAGGTGTCTAGACCTTGGTGTGGGGAGGGGTGGGTGGGCTTGGCATGTTTGGGAAACAGTGAGAAAACCAGGGTGGTTAATGCAGAGATGGGAAGTGGGAGGAGATGGGGTCTGAGAGGTGGCAGCAGAGAGCAACTCCTGTAGGACTTGTGGGCTGTGAAAAGAAGTTTGGATTTAATTCCAAGGGTGATGGGAAACCATTGGAGGGGTTTGAACAAAAGATTGACATAACTTTATGTTTTTTTAAAATACCACTCTGGGTATTGCATTGATAGTGGAAGGGAGGGGGGAGGGGATGAGGGGCACCAGGGAGGCCAGTGAGGATTGTGTTATAATAATCCAGGTGGAGACAAGACAGGACAGTTATTGGGGCTGGGAGGTATTGGTGGAGGGAGTGAGAATGATGAGATTTGGGATATGCTTGGAAGGTAGACTGTGTGTGCTTGCTGACTGAATGAGAGAAAGAGAAGAATGAGAGAGACGGAGTGACTCCCAGAGTTTTCATCTAATAAACTTTTACATTCGGGAATAATTTGAGATTTACAGAAAAGTTGCAAAGATAGTACAGAGAATTTTGGTATATGCTTCACCCAGGTTGCCCGAATGTGTAGAATCCTAGGGTTTTAATGTGGTGTGGTTAACATGGTGGATGGAGTTGCTGTTTGTTGAGATGGGGAAGACGTGCAGAAGGGGAGATGTCTCTAGCTGTGCCTTCACCATCTTAAGCCATTGCCCTTCCAAGTGGAAATGGATTTCAAATAGGTTGGCTCGAGACATGAATCTGGAGCTCAGGAGATAGCCTGGGTTGTAGATGCAGCTGTCAGTGTTTGGGTGGTATTTAATGTCATAGAACTTTCTACTCTTATATAGTTGATAATTTATTTAATAAAAAAGTTAAGAATCGAGTCAGTTTTAAAGAAAAAAAGATTAAGTAATAATTTAGATTATACTTTTCTGCAAAGGGCCAACAGAAAATATTTTAAGTTTTGAGGGCCATATGGTCTCTGTTGTAACTTCTCAACTATGCTATTGTAGCATGGAAGCACGCTAAGACAATACATAATGAATGGACATGACAGGTTCTAATAAAACTTTATTTACAAAAACTGGGTGGTAGACTGGATTTGGACCACTGGCTGTAGTTTACCAGCTCCTGGGTCCTCCAACGTTGAGAGGTTGGAAGATGAGGAGGAACCACCAAGGGGGTCGAGAGGGAGAAACCAGTAGGATCACAGGAAAACCAGGGCAGTGTGATGCCCAGGACGGCAAGTCAGGATGAGGGAAGATCCACTGTGATCCTTGTGTGATACCCGGGACAGCAAGTCAAGACAAGGAAAGATCCACTGTGTCAGATGTTAGCAGGACAAGAATAGTCCAGTGGATTTGACAACACAGAAGTTGCAGGAAACCTTAGCTTTTCAGCTTTGTGTTGGTGACCAAACTTGATTGCAGCTGGGAGAGAAGAGAATGATAGATGAATAAGTAGAGACCATGGTTGTAGACAACTCTTTAGATCATCTCAGCCATAAAAGGGAACGGTGAAATGGATAATTACCTAGAGGGGGGCATGGGGTCAGATCAGGGTTTTTGTTTTTAAGGTAGAAGTTGTGTTTATATTTCGGAGCTATTCTCCTCTTCCTTTTGCTACAGTTGTGTCCTGCACCCTCTTCTATAATTACATCTTTCCATTGCCATTTGTTTAAAATTGCTGTCTTCTATTAGCAGATTTCTCAATCTTCATACACGGACATTTTGGGCCAGATAATTTTTTGCTGGGGGTGGGGAGAGGGCCTGTCCTGTACATTGTGGGTTGGTTAGCAGCAACCTTGGCCCTTGCCCACTAGATTCCAGTAACACCCCACTTCCCCCCATTGTGATAACCAAAAATTTCTCCAGACATTGCCAAATGTGTTCTGGGGTACCATTGCTCCTAGCTGAGAATCACTAAGTTACAATGGGAGCCCCCAGAGGGCAGGGATTAAATCTATTCTTCTTGGTCTCTCTGATCTGTTATGGTGCCTGGTGCATATTAAGGGGCTCAATAAGTATTTTGTTGAGTGAGTGGATGAATAGATAGGTTCTTTTACAGAACATGGTTTTGATCATCTGATGACAAAGCCACATCAGACCTGGATGACCCAATGGGGAAGGAAGGATGGTCTCTACAGGAGAGTTCAGCATGCATGATCTTTGTTGGGATCCAGGATTTGCAATTGCACTTGACAAGGCTGTATAGTTGTTAACAAGGGGATGACCACACGCAGCTGTCATTTCTCATGCAGATTTTGGACTCTCAAGGTCTCTCTCCTCACGCCTCCTTCATCAGCTTGGGAATGTTGCTGTTACATAGTTTCTCCAAAAGCGAGTGCTGCCAAGAGACCCCCAGAGCCACCTCCCAACCCCTGTCCTTCACCTCTTGCCAAAGACTCAAAGATGACTGGACTTTCAGAGTCAGAACAATAATAATATTAATAACTTGCACTTTGAAATAGCCTTACCGATTTATGCTCTGTGGGGAAGTGTTTAGTCCTATGCTGGTTAAGGTCCTACAATGGAAGGTAACTGTGTGTGAGCAGCTCTCAGTGGGAGCTGGAGAAGGTGAGGAGTAGATTAAGTGCCTCCTTCCCCTTGTACCACCCTCTGGTGCAGGCACATGTGATGTCCTCCTGCTGGGGAGTCTATAAAATGTTGTTGAATGAATGGGTGAGTGAATATGCTTCCCTGCACCCACCTTGTCCCTATCTTCCTTTTATCTGTGTTTCTGCCTGGTACCAGGAGTGTCCTACAGTTGTCTCTCAGTAAGACTGAATTGATAAGAACCTATTTCCCTAAGGGAAGGA
The DNA here is from genome assembly GCF_000696425.1 of Galeopterus variegatus. Taxonomy (NCBI): domain Eukaryota; kingdom Metazoa; phylum Chordata; class Mammalia; order Dermoptera; family Cynocephalidae; genus Galeopterus; species Galeopterus variegatus. The sequence continues at coordinate 139,497 of NW_007726922.1, forward strand.
GCTTTGATGTTCTAAGGATCGAATACTATTTTCCCTCCTTCAGTCTTTACTATATCACCTTCCTGGTTTTTTGCCTTATCAGCATGTCACGTACCCCAGGGGTTTGGAAACTATGGCCCTCTACTTGTTTTTGTAAATAAAGTTTTATTGGAACAGAGTTGCACCCATCTGTGTATGTCCTGTCCATGTATGCTTTTGTGCTACAACAGCAGAGTTAAGCAGTTGCCACAGAGACTTTATGACCCACAAAGCCTAAAATATTTACAATTTGGCCCTTTACAGAAAAGTATGCTGACCCTTGACCTATAATATTATTTAATCAGTTTTTCTTGAAATTGATTCAAACTTTAATTTATTCTTATGAAAATTATCAAACACAAAAGAATAGAGAGAAAATGTTATGAACCCTCATGTAACCTCATGTTTTAACTCATGGTCAATCTTTATTTTTTTAAAATGGATTTATTGAAGTATGATTGATATGCAAAAAACTGCACATATTTAATGTATATAACTTGATGAGTTTGAACATATGCATACACCTGTGAAACCATCACCATAATCAGGGGAATAGACATATCCTTCACCTCCAAAAGTTTTCTTGTGCTTTTTTGTTTTGTGTCTGTTGTTGTAAGAACACCTAACGTGAGATCTCTTTTAATAAAATTTTAAGTGCACAATAAAATTTTAAGTGCACTATTGGCACTAGGTTTTCCAGCACATCTCCAGAACTTATTCATCTTGCATAACTGAAACTTTATATCTATTGAACAACAGCTCTCTTTCCCTGTCCCCCCAGCCTGACAGACAGTATTTTATTCTTTGCTTCTGTGAGTTTGACTATTTTAGATATCTCATATAAGTGGAATCATACAATATTTGTCTTTTGTGATTGGCTTGTTTCACTTAGCAGAATGTCCTCTGGATTCATCCATGTTGTTGGAAATAGCAGGATTTCCTTCTTTTTAAAAGCTGAATAATATTCCATTGTAGTATATTCCACGGATATATTACATTTTCTTTATCTATTCATCTCTCAATGGACATTTGGGTTGTTTCCATATCTTGGGTATTGTGAATAATGCTACAACGAAACTTCTGCACAGCTAAGGAAACAACCAACAGAATGAAAAGGCATCTTACAGAATGGGAGAAAACATTTGAAAACCATATATCGGATAAGGGGCTAATATCCAAAATATATTTTAAAAAACTTCTACAATTTAATCATGAAAAGCAAATTACTCAATTAAAAAATTGGCTAAGGTCTTAAATAGACAATTCTCCAAAGAAGACATACAAATGGCCAATGGGTATGGAAAAGGTTTCAACATCACTCATCATCAGGAAAATGCAAATTGCAATTGCAAGGAGTGATTGTGAAATCACTCCTGTTAGAACAGCAATTATCAAAAAACTAGAAAGATAGCAAGTGTTGGCAAGGATGTGGAGAAATTTAAACCCTTGTAAACTGTTGGAGGGAATGTAAAATGGTGTAGCTGCTGTGGAAAACGGTATGGAGGTTCCTCAAAAAATTAAAAATAGAATTACCATATGATCCAGCAATTCTACTTTGGGGTACATATCCAAAAGAAAGGAAATTGGGATCTTAAAGAGATATCTGCACCCCCGTGTTTATTGCAGCATTATTCACAATAGCCAAATAGTCAATTTTGTTTTCTTAATAATCTCTTCTCCCTAATACTCCTCCATTATTTTAATACAAATCCTAGGGGTTGAATCATTTTATTATAAATTTTCAGTAAGTACCTTGAAAGATAAGGACTCCATGCACTGAATATAAACAAAATTTTATTATCACACTTAAAAATTAATAATTCCTTAATATCATCAACTATCCTTAAAAAACTTAAGGTTTTTAAACATAAATACCTACTTAAGCTTCATACCAAGCAATAATTTGCTTGAAATTATGGTTTGGATATGCTATTTAAATTTTTTTCACAAACACAGTACAATAACTACTGAATTATTAAAATTTTAAAAGAAAAATGTATCCATGCATCCTGTGATCTTGTATATCATCAGTACACCTCACATTGTAATAAACCACGTTAAGGCGGCCGTTGGCAGAAAGTTTTTCCATTTTCTTTTTTGGTTGGCGTGAAAGGTCTTACGGTGTCCTTGTTTTCACCACTGTGATAGAGCTGGTAAGTGCCTGAAGCAAACATCAAGGACATGCAAACCAACCATGAAATCGGAAGGAACAACAGCTTCATAGTCACTTTCACCAGCTCAACACAATTTACAATACAATTAAGACCGACAAATATAATTGGATAAACACAAAATAAAATTAAGGTAATCTATCCTAAGTGTACCAAATTCCTATAATGAGTTGCTTTCAGCAGTTGTGGAAACATATAATTACCAAACAAATTACATGTTATTTTTATCTAAGAAGCTAATTAAGTGTTCTGTGCAAATTATTATGTGGTGGCACATGGATCCAAGTTGTATTAAGTACCTAATTGGAAAAGGGACGAGACCAGAGAATTTTACATGGGAGTAGGATTGAGAGGATCATAGCAAGAGGACCTGATTCTGAGGCTTGGAGTTGTGAGAAGCTGGGTAGGAATGGGAGAGGATTTGGGTGTCTATGGTTGGTTTAACTTGAGCGTGGGTGTTTGAGGTAAGTCAGGGCTCAGGCCTTTATGGAGCCTTAGGTCTTTTTTTTTTAATTTGTTTTTTAAATTTAGTCCCCTTTCTAAACTTAAGCAGTGAAGTTCTGCTTGTTCCAGCTGACTTTGACCCTGGGTTCTGTCTTTGTAGTCCTTACATAATTTCCTTACTTTGCCCTCACTTCTTTGTGACTCAGTAAATATTTCAACATCTGCTTGTGGGTTGTTCCCTTTCATACCCTGGACAGTAAGGAAAGGGTCATTTTTGTATATACATATCTTCTTTCCCATAACTCAGTCTGGAAGATTTTTGCTATGAAGCTTTGAGCCGGAACCAGGGTCAAAAAACATATCCCTGTTGAGTGTTATAGGAGAGACAGACACAGTTGAGACAGGGAAGGAGAAAGTGTAGCTGCTGTAGTTCCACCAGGTCAGACTATGCATAATGCTGTGGTGGAAACACTCTGGAGTCATAAGACCAGATTTATTGTCCCTGTGCTGCTGTTGGCGAACTGGGTGACCTTCAGCAAGGCATTGCTCCCCTCTGAGCCCTGGTATCTCATCTGTAAAATGTGGAAACTAGCCCTTGACCTGTTTACCTCACAGAGGTGCTTTGAGTACGACACGCCATAATGTAAATGAACATTATCTGTAAAGTCTAAATCTTAGTACAGAAAGGTCTGGTATTATGGTCGTTTGCAGCTGTACAAAGTCAGACAAGGTGGGTGATGTAACTGAAAATGCCAGGCATTGTCTTCTAGCCTGGCTAGGTCCAGGGGTCATGAGGAATTGGTCTCTTCTATTTTTCAGCTTGGCTCCTCTCTGTATTGGCTTCATTTTCTGGGAATATTTCTTCACTCCCCCTCCTAATGTGGCAAGACAGCCACCAGAAGCTCTGCACGTTTATTCTATCAGTTTAGTGACTTAGGGAAAAAAGAGTACAGAGTCTTCTTCCTGGAGGCTCCATCAAAAAGCCCAGGGCTAACTCTGATTGGATTCCCCTGGATCATGTGCTCATAACCAAGCCAATCATGGTGGTCAGGGGATGGAATACACTGATCGGCCAGGCTGGTGCTTATCTTAGATGCTGGGGTTGCCCCACTTGAGCTGTGTGAAATGAGAGATGGAGACAGTTGTTTCCCCAAAAGTGCCAGAAGAAAGAGTGTTTTCTGGACCAAAGAAAACAAATGATCTCATTCTCCCAAGGGCTACCTATTTGAATTATAACAGAAAAATTTACTGGATTGGGAGTCAGGGAAGACTTGGATTCTAGTCTTGACCCTGCCATTAACTCACTGTGGAAGCCTAGGCATATAACTCCTCTTTTTTGGGACCTGGTTTCCAAACCTGTGAAACAGATTTGGGCCTGATTCACTCAAAAGCTCCTCACCTTTTCTCCACCGGAGACTCTGTATTATCTTCTTGCCTTCTGTCCCTGTGATGTACAGTGTGTTTTGTCAACAAAACAAAATACACTAATTAAGTTCTAGTCCATTTTATTTAAAAAAAATGAATTAACATGTATTGTCATTAGAAATGTTAGAATAATAGGACTTAAAGTAACTGGTATAACTGTACTGAATTACACATATTTCAGCCTAAAGCAAAAAAACCTTAGTATTCCTTTAATGTTAAGGATTAGTTGGGACAGCTTGATCATAGGTCAGAGTCTGAATTCTGCCAGGCCTTGTGAAATATCCAACACAGCCATGGGTCCCTATTTCTCATCTACTGGAACCTAGGAGTCAAATGATTGCCTGCTGATGTGTTTGTTTTGCTTATGTAGGAGCTTTAAAAAATATCAGGACAGTTCACTGAAAAAAATCTGAATCTGGGATTTCTGGTGTAAAATCAAAACGTAGGGCCTGAATTTTCTCATGGCAACATCTGATTTGAGCAGAAAAAATGGCTGGCTCCTTTAGTGAGGCATACCCTTCCAAGTTTGCCACAGCCCCCACCATTCCCTATGATTTACACCTAGACAGTTTGCATCATTCATATCACCTGTCTGGGTTCTGGGACATTTGAATTTGCTACAATTGTCACATGCCAAATCAATGTTTTCTAAACCTCCTTGATGTTAAAAATAACCTGGGGAGCTTTTTAAACATACACTTCCTTGTGTATCCCCCCTTCCACCTCCATCTTGATTCAGTAGGTTTGCAGAGGTTGTATATTTGCCTTTTTAACAAGGTATTGCCAGGTCATTCTTATCATAAAGGAAGTGTGGAAACACTGGACTAAGTAATACCTAAGGCCTTTCTATGCAAAGTGTAGCCAGTGGACCAGCAACATCTGTATTCCCTGTGATATTTTGCTTAAATTGCAAATCCCCAGCTCTATTCCAGACAGATAACTAGAATCTGCATTTTAACGATGGAGCAGATTGGCTTTTAATTTGACCTCTTTTTTGTTTTCACTTTAACATGGTACCTCACCAGCCCCTCTTGCCCTAGACCTCTTTGGAAGAGCCAGTTTTCCTCTCCTCTCCCCACCTGAGGGTGAAGTAGAGACCTGTCCCATCTGTGGGCGTTGCTCATCCCTGACCTCCCTTCACTGAGACCTGAGACAGGAAGGTGTTCTGCACACATCCCTAGATCTTGACTCATGGGGGAAGATGGGCTTGACCCCCAAGCTCCCACTCCTAAATCCTGAGAAGAACTGGCCTCAGCAGATGCCAGGCCTTTGGGTCTGTCTCACGACCTTGATTTTCACTTGGCGTGATCTGCGCTGTCTCCATCAGGTGTTCTGAGGCATTTCACACATGACTGGGCTCAGGCAATTGGGCCAAACCTGTTCTGTTCTTTTTCAGTTTTCTTAACTGCAAGGCATTTTGTTTCCCTGAAGCAGAACTTTCATACAAAGAACTCTGAAATCCAGGCACTCTCAGTGCTTAGCTGATAATGTGCTCTTAGCGTTCATTCATTCATTCATCATTCAGCAAACTCTCCTCAAGCACATTCTATATTCAAACGATTCTGATAATAATTGCATAGTAATAATAATGATAATGATAATAGTTGGCATGTATTGAAATTTTATTATGTGCCAGGAACTGTGCCAGGTAGTTTAAATATCTCATTTAATCTTCATGCTGTAAAAATATCTCTTTCATGTGTAAAAATATACCACATTTGGTGTTTAATATTGATTACTCACCCCCAGCATGCAAGCTGGTCAATGAGTGTATTCAGGATCCTTCCTCCTTGCCTTCTCGATCAGCTCCTGTTTGATCTTCCTGTCATCCCAGTGCCTGCAACTTTGTAGACGCACCTTGACTTTTTTCAGCATCTTTCTAACAAAGGCCCCAGCTGCGGAGATGCAGCAGCTGAAATCCCACTTCATTTGACTCCCAGGGCTTGAGGGCACTGGTTTTTATATAGTTGCTTCCTTCCCTCTTATTCCTGAGTCTGCGCCCTTCTCAGGAATGCCAAAGGGAAGGAAAGAGGCCGGGATGGACTCCGAGTTCCAGCTCCCCGGTAGCTATGTCTGTGTTTATAGCATCTATGTTAGCATAATCCGTGTGACTCCCCCAGCTGTTTACTTTCCCAGGGATCTGCCTAAGCCACACTGGTCTTGAGCTTCCTAATGAATATGTAACAGTGGGTGGCTGGAGATGGGAAGTTGGAGGAGAAGCGCTCAGGGGAGAGAGTCACTTCGGTCATATCCCTGTTACTCAATAGTGTTGAATTGGAGCCTCAGCATTCCATTGTGTGATGATTGTATGCTGGGAGGGGGTTAAATATAGAATTCCTCCTTTTGGCATTTCTGAAGGTTTATATAATGTCCTGTTCCTTTTTGACAGTGGGGAGAAAGTGAATAGGATGGCTTGGAAGATTGGTCTGTGTCTGGAGCTCCATTCACAGCAAAGTCTACTCAGCTGCCTGACCCATCTGCCTACTCAGGGGATGTTCTGTAAATCATGTTTGCAGAGATGCAGGTGCCCTTTTGAGACTAAGAATCTGCTCAGCTCAAAAATTCTATTAAGCCTGAGATTCTACAAGTAGCCTTCACAAGAGTGGGTGCTAAAAATAGATAAGCCATGTGGCATGCCCTGAATTTGCCTGGGTTGCAGATTTGATTTTTCCCTTGATTCCTCTCTGAACCTGACTAAGAAATTCAACTTGTTTTGCCCTTTGAACCCTGTCCTGGAGTCCCAGGGAGCAGTGTTCAAACTCTGCCTCCATCATTTCACAGCCCTTGAATGAATCTCTTGGCTCTTCTGAGTTTCATTTTCTTAACTTTTGTGTGTTCCCAGACTTACGCCTCCTTCTACATTTCCTCTCTTCGCAAATGACCCCACTTTCATTTAGCTGTTCAAACTACCAACCTAGGAGCCATCTTTGATTTATCTCTCCCTCTTACCTCCTACATCTAAACCATCACAAGTGCTGCTAGCTCTCAGTCTAAAACATGCCCGTGAAATATTTCTCCATCTTCATCGTAGCTCCTTATGAAAGCCACCATTGATTGCAGCAGCTTCTTCTAAATTGGTCTCTGCATCCAGCCTTGACATTCTACAATGAATGCATGACTTAGTTGCCCAAGTGCTTAAGAACAACAACAAAAAACCCATAAATCTAATCACATTAATCCTTATTAACATCTTTCTACAGCTTTCCATGTTACCTAGAATTAAAATCAATTCCTTGCCATGGCTTAGAAGTTCTGCCATAATCTCCTGCTCATATCTCGGACCAAATCCTGTTCTCCTCTCCCTTGGTCCCTTCTTTTTCTTCCTGGAACATTCCTAGCTTCAGCCTTAGGGCCTTTGCATGTGCTGTTCCTTCTTCTTGGGAATTTCTTCCCCCAGATCTTCTTAAGGTCGGTTTCTTCTCACCATTCAAGTTTCATCTCAAATCTTGCTGCCTGTGACAGACTGTTCTTGATAACTCAAGTTCAAGTAGTCTACGCCCCAGCCATGAATCGCAATACTCAGCTTCATCTGCTTCCATAGCCTAGACATTATTTTGTTTATGTTTTTATCTAACTCTTTCCATTAGAGTGTGCATCCTTTGAAAGCAGGGAACTTACTTGTCTTGGTCATTCCTGTATCTTAAGAAGAGAGTCATGCACATAGTAGATGCTTAATAAATATCTGTTAAATGAATGGATAAAGAGTGGCTATGGGGATGAAATAAGAGTACACACACACATACACACACACACGTGCTTTGAAACTGCCATGGTAAGAGATGCTACTATTAATAGCCTGGAGCCAGACATTCCATAGCTCTCCAACTATCGGGACATCTCTTGATCACATTATGCTCCTAAGAAACTTTTCCTGCCTCTGGTTGAATACAAATTCTTTTAACTTCTCAGCTTCCTCATGGGCCTTTGCATCTGTTCTGCATCTGTTTCTTAGCAGACTAGCTTGGCACACGGTGCTTTTTAGAGACATTTAGCATGTAAAGATATTTATAAAGGAGGGATTCTCTTCTATTTTTGCCCAGTCATCTGTCGGTGAGAGGGAACAGCAAGCAGGCACTCATGATTCATTCCCCTGCCTTGAGGGTGCTGCCCATCTCGATCCTGGAAGGGTGGGATGGCAGAGAGGAGCATTCTGCATTCCAAGGATGCTTACAGTGAATGAAGCATCTCTGATGGTGGTTTTGCCAGTCTCGACACTCCATAGTTGGCCTATTCTTTATGGTTCACACTTTCCAGATGGGTTGCTTATTATAGCCACTTCCTTCAGAATGTCCTTAAGAATAGAGCTGTGACATTAGGGATCACAGTCCATAAAACCATCCTCATTTCTGACACCAGTTGCAAGTTGGAGGGTCCCCAAGATTGTCCTTAGAGTCGATGATTCACTAGAAATTCACAGAACTCACTGAAAGCTGTTACACTCGTGGTTATAGTTTGTTACAGCTAAAGGATACAGACTAAAATCGGCCAAGGGATGGGACACATAGGGCGGGGTCCATAAAATTTCCAAACATGGAGCTTCCAGTTGTCCTTTTTCCATGAAATCATGGACAGCGCTACTTTCCCAGCAATGATGTGTGGCAGTAAACATGGGATATTGCCACCCAGGGAAGCTCACCCAAGTCTTGGTGCTCAGAGTCTTTACTGGGGTTTGTGGCTGACTGTGCACATGGCTCATCTCAGTGTCCAGGTCCTCCAGAGATTTAGCTGACACTGTGTGGTTAGGCTATCCTGTGTGACCCAAGGCCCCCAGGCAAACAAAAATACTCCTACCTAGGCATGATATTCTAAGGGCTTAGTCAGAAGCCAAGGGCAAAGACCAGACTTCTTTTTGGGCAAGGTAAATTTTTTTACTCTATATGAGCTAATCCCGATACTCCTGGTGTGGATGACTTTGGAATGTAGCAGTTGGGGCTAGGCCTTTCCTTGGTTTTAGCACCTGAAACACACTGATTCCACAAATATATATTGGTTGTGAGCTCTGTTCCCTGCTCTGTGTTAGTTGCTAGGGATAAAGTAGTGAATGACATAGCTCATGCTGTAAAAAGGCCAGGGAGACTTATACATAATTATACCATTGTTATGCTAGAAATGATAGGGAGAGTTCTTGTGTTGTGGAGGGATGCCCAGTTGTTGGTGAAGGCTTCACAGAGGTGGTGATGGTTAAGCTGAGATTGTTGGAAAGATGATTAGAAGTTGGCCAACCCAGTGGTATAAGGGGGTGGTGAAAAATCTCATGTGCAAAGGCCCAGGGGTGAGGAAGCTCCTGACAAGCACGAGGAACTCCACTTACTCTTGAATGCCATAGCTCACAGGTGATTCATGTTGAACGTACTGTCCATTAACACCCCAGAGACTCCCCCATCTTTTACCAATGCAGTTGGATTGTGAAACTAAGAAAATGAGTTTATGAGAGAGATTTTGGGTACTTGTTTCTGTCAGGAAACCTTTTGGTCAAAAAAGAATGGAGACCGTGAAAGGGGATAAGTGGGGCAAGAGAGAGTGAGCTTCGGTTTTCAGTGACTTAGGGCATCTCCAGCCCATCAGGAAAGTGTCCTTTATTCACGGTGGTGTCCGGACTTCAGAGTGTGATGCAAAAGTTCCTTAAGTCTGGTTACTGCCTCTATGGAGGCAGAAAAAGAGTGGATTAGAGCTGTAGGATGTGTGGTGTGGTTTAAAAAGCAGAAGTATTTCTGAGACATTTTGGGCATGTGAGCAGGTGACTCATGGATGTTCTAGAAATCATATTTCAAAAACAGAAAATATTTTTGGCAGAATTAGATGACTGCTTTATGGTCTTTTAAGACAGTTCAAGAAACACCATAAAGAAAATTAAGAGAAACTAATAACCAGTAGGCAAAACAGTTGGCGATACTTGCCAAAGGGCTATTCTCTTTAATGCACAAATTAAGAAAAAGACAAACACCCTAAAAGAAAAGTGGGCAAGGAAAATGGACAAGAGGTCAGAGAATAAAAATGCAAGGATTAATAAACCCAAGAAAATGTGAAACCCCACTAATAATACAAAATATTTGAAATAAAATAATAAAATCAATCAGCTTGCACAAAAATGTTAAGGGGGCTCTATATTATTTTTATAATTAAGAAATACAAAATGACAAGTAATTAAGTGAAACAGTGCAGTTGAAAGGGGCTGTTTCTGAAGCCTCCCTACTTCATTTTGGTGGGAAGCGGGGGTGGGGAGGGAGGTCAGGGCTCCTCCCTTCCATGTCCTGATTTTGTCTCCAACCCCCTGTCCCCCGGTTTTCCTGCAGGTGTGTATGTGTCAGACCTCCTCCTGTTCTGAGTGGGAGAGAACTCACTGTGCTCTAGCTAGCTGAGTTTGGGGGAGACACTGGCCCTTAAGCGTCCTCGCACCCCAGCTCCCCCTCCCTGCAGGGTGCCTGAGTTTCTTGGCAAAGGTGGAAGGAACCCTCCCTCTCCTTTCCCAGGGTGCACCAAACATGGCTGTAGTGGGCAAGGCAGCCCCTTTTCCCTTGGCCACCCAGCCTTGAGTAGACTTAGAGCTCAGCTAAATAGCTGGGGACCAGGAGACTCAGGGCTGCCTTCTCCCTTCTGGCAGCATGGGGATTGTGCCTTAGCCCCCTTGCTTTGCTTTCAGCTTCCAGACTCACTAGAGGAGAATCTCTGCAGCTCCCTGTCATGTCTTGGATTTGTGCAATTGAGGGAGGCCACTGGGCAATTTATGTAGGGATCCTAATCCAGCACTGAGCTCGTGCTTGAGAGGTGGGCTGTTCAAGAGCATATTTATTTGACTTTTAATGAGGTCCATCCCACGTGGGGCTGCTCTGTCCAGCACTACCTGGGACTTTTAGGTAAAGCTAAATGATCTTTGCTTTCCCTGCTTTGCTTTCCCAGTGCATGCAAAAGGCTTAAAGAAATTCTGTACTAGGGTTGTGTCTCCAGAGTCAAAGACCTTCAATTTCTGGTAGGAATCAGAAGGCCTTAAGAGGTCACGTCCTGACTCCGTTGTAGGACTTGATTTCTGCAGTATGCAATGAATGGTTTTGCAAAACAGATGTGTTTAAAACCCTTTTGTGGCATCCTGAAGCCTTTAGAATAAAATCTAGTGTCCTCACTGTGGCCTACAAGGCCCTGCATGATTTGGCCGCTCCCTGCTTTTTTTTGGCTTTGTTTCTTGACATTTTCCTCCTTGTTCTTTTCAACCCTAGGACCTTTGCACTCACTGTTCCCTATGCCTGGAATGCTCTTAGCTCTATTCTGCACCTAGTTGACTCCTTATCCTCCAAAACCTGGCTTAAATACCAGTTCCATCGAGGGGCTGTATTAGTCCATTTCTGTTGTTTATAACATCAATACCTGAAACTGGGTGATTTATGAAGAAAACAAAATTTATTGCTCACAGTTTTGGAAGCTGGGAAGTTCACAGTCCAGGGAACACTTATGGTGATGGCCTTCTTTGGTGGTGGCTTTACAGTAACACAGAGGTCTCACATGGCAGAAAACGGCAGCACAGAGAAAGAGACTCTCACGTGCTCTCCTTTTTAAAGCCCTCAGAATCATGCCCCTGACCATCATTAATCCATTCACTACTGCACGGTCCTACAGTCTAATCACCTCTTCAAGGCTCCACCTTTCTATTACCATAACAGGATTTCTCACCCTCAACAGTTAGAGTAGGAATTAAGCTTCTAATATATGAACTCTTGGGGCACAGTTCAATCAATCCACAACAAAGGCCTTCCTGACAATCCTGCTCACTTTTTTCACAGGAGTCCTTACTTCATTAACTGTACTTCAGCTTTAACTTTCATCTGTTCATTGATGTGGTTCTGTCTGTTCCATGAAATGGGTGCTCCTTAGGGTGGGGTCTCTGCTCTGTTTTGTTCACCACTGAGTGTCCAGTAGAGCAGCTGACATGTGGGTCAACTTCAAAATATTGCAAATGAGTGAATGAATGAATGAACTAATGAATGAATGAATAGCTCTTTAGGAAAATAATTGTGATTGTATCTTTCCTGCCATGTCCCAGCTCAGTCTCTCCTGGGCCACATGGAAAAACCTCTTGCATCCCATAATTTCAGTACCCCTGACTGTATTTGGGGCCATGAAATAGCTCTGGATGCGAGCTCTGAGCAACCCTGCCCTCAATGATCATCCTTTTCAGGTGGGCCGATAGGATGCTCTGCTTGGCTAGGATGAACAAAGGTTACCAAGGCCAAGTTGCCGGTTATGTTGTTGGGGTTTTGAGGGCAAGCATAATAATAACCTCCAATTACTGAGTGCCTCCTGCATATGGGGCAGGCACTTAACATACATCATCCTTGATCCTCATAGCATCCCTGACTGATAGGTTTTATTATCCCCGTGTTACATGCAAGCAGACGCAGGCTCTCAAAGGTTAATTTGCACCTTGATCCACCTGACCCCCCTGACCCCAAGACCTGTGCTCTTTTTTCACTATACAGTGTGGCCTAATTTTTGGAACACACACACATGCATGCACACAGCCCTTCTCAAACTATGATGATATCATGAGCTGGCAAGACGTTGCTTTTCGAAAATCCTGAGCTGGTGGATTGAGTTGTGGGATCAGAAACTTGCAATTTCACTTTCTCTGCCTCTGGGGATTCTTCTGAGCTTCTTTTGGCTAGAAAGGAGGTGGGTGCATGGGACTTGGGAAAGAATGATGATACCAAAACAGCAGCAGCTCACCCCGCATGCTCATGTGCTGTGCACTGTGCTGAGTGGTTTATATGTGTCACCTCATTTAATCTTCATAGCAGCTCTATTTGCACTGTTATTCTGGGCACCATTTTAAAAACGAGGAGACTGAGGCACAAGGAAAGTAAAAAGGGGCAAACAGTGGAGGCTGGGTGCAAACCCAGGTAGTTTGACTGCAGAGCTTGAGGGCTCAATGGCCATGTACCAACTGACCAGCTGAATAAAGGTTCTCCAGACCCTCACTATTCAAGCTGTGGTCAGGGGACCAGCAGCTTTTGCATCCTCTGGGAGCTTGTTAGAAATGCAAAATCTCTGGTCCCATCCCAAGCTGACTGCATCAGAATCTGCATTTTAACAAGACTCCCAGCCTGGTTCATGTGCATGTGAAAATTTGAGAAATGCTACTCCAGAAATTCTGCAAATAGAAAATAAATATGACCTCACTGAAGGTGGAGGTTTAGGGCATGTGGGTTTAGCAACAACCCGTGTCTTCAGTATCTTACAAATTATGGCATCAATGAGCCGTTGCTGCCTTTGCTTGAGGGAATGAGTGAAGAGAAATTAATTTAGTACTTTCAATAACAGAAAAAGCAAGTTGGGCTTGCAAAGTTGATTTAAGTCTTAAAAAAAAAAAAAAGGCTGCTGCTATCTACAGGTCATTGTTGACAAAGTATTACCTCTAAGTAAACAAGAAGGCCCTGAGCCAGGATTGCTGAAGCATCCCTGTTGCAGGTGAAGTTTTGGCAAATAGAATCTATGGATTAAGAAGGTAATTATTCCATTAGGTCTGCCTGTAATTTACACATCTGCAAATTTGGGGAGGACAAAAGGAAACTTTGATGCAAAGGAGACTGGCCCCATCTCATTATGTCGGGGGAAAAAACTTTAATTTTTCTTCTTTGGTGTGAAATACTGGCATTGCTGGCTGGCTATGTATTTGATCCCAGTCACTGGACAATTATTCAGATCTAGTTCTTCATTTCATTAGGTCGTTGCAGATGGTCTCTTAGATACCTGAATCCTTAATGACAAGGAGAGTTTTTATTTTTTTAGACTTTTCCATCTTATAAATGCCCCAGGGGCCCTGAGGTGTCCATGTGGGCTTTACCAATGATGTATGTGGTCGTGTTCGACTCAGAAGGATGAACGGCTGCGTAGAAGATGATGGATGGTGTTTATCCCTGAGTCACCTCATTTTTTGGAAGGTTTGTGCTGACTGTGCAGGAATTTCTCTGAGGTCAGCCATCCAGCAGGGGGCCCAAGAAGGTCAGCCCTATTTTCATATTCCTTTTGTCTTGCCAAGTTACATTTAGTGGGTCATTCATCTAATTCCTTTTTTAAAAAAATTTTAATGCTCCCCATTTTTTTTTTTAAGGACAAAAGAGCCTTTCAGGAAATAAGCGCCAGGAACTAACTAATCAAAGCAGAAACTTTCTGGGAGGAATCTGACAGCAGCATGTCTCTGATGACCTTCAAGAAGATCACATGCTCCAGGCAATTACAGGATTTGGGAGAAAATAGCTCATTCTGAATAGCCTAACCTGCTGCAATGTTCATCACTTTGCTGTGGTCCTCCTATCTCCCCGCTTCTGTAGTTTCCTTACCAAGAGCCTCCTGAAAGAGATTTCACTTGGATTAAAGCTCCTCCAGTTTTCACAAACTGTAAAGGGGACAGATGAGGCTAAAAAAGGGGATCTTTTGCATGGTGCCAGGTTTTTTCCGAGTTTATTTTGGCTCTGGCTACAGAAGGTACATAATGCAGTCTGACTTGGGGCCAAATATTAGGGGATTTTGCTGCTCAAGCTCTTGAGTATGGGTGCAGCTGGAAAAATAACCTACTTACCAATAGGTTACTAATTTCACAGCTGGTAATGCCCAGAAAGAAAGGGCATTGAATAAACTCCAGTTGGACCCATGCTGCTTGGTGAGTGAAGATCACTGACATGAAGCCTTTGTGAAAAGAGTATTCAGGAGCCTGGAAACAACCTTTTCCTTTATTCTAATTAGAGCACATTTTCCTCTGTTTGCAGGGCTGTATGTGAGATTTTATGCAGATTCTGCCTTTTATTTATTTATTTATTTGGCTGGCAGTGTTTCCATTGTTTGGAATCTTTCATATTGAGTAAAATTAGCCAAGGCCAGTACTGTATTAAAGTGTCAAAAGTTTTAGAATTTGCTAACCTTCCTTTCCCGGGGAGAACAGTTTTCTCTTGGTGATTGCCTGTCTGCTTTGCTATGAGTCATAGTTTAGGGAAACCCCCACGTTCCTGTGCAATGAAAGAAACAGCATAATGATTTTAACTGAGGCAGAATGGCCTGGAACCTTGTGATGTGCGGCTGCACCAGCCTGTGTCTTTCTTGTGTCAGAGGCCTCTTGCGTTGGTGTCATGGAAATGGAGGATGAGCTTGTGGCTTTGTGTTTCTGAGTTTCTTGAGAGCTGCCTGATTTCCATGGCCACAGGGACTAGGAGCAAGACGTGTGGGCTCCGCCCGGGCTCTGCGGGACACTGTTGTGAGCAGTTCCAGAGGAGGAAGCTATCTGTGGGCTAATCAGAATGTTATTTGGAAAAGCTCCTTCTTCTTCCCCTGATCAACTTCCGAGCCTGAGGACTGAGAATTGTGGTCCTTTCAAAAGGTGTTCCCAAGCAGGGTGGGTGACCTTTCCCCAGCGTTTCCAGGGAAACAAGCCAGTACATTGGCAAAATGATTAGGGGACCTCCTGGGCCTTGGAGGTGGTGAAATCCTGCTAGGAGCTCAGTCGAACTACGTCTGTGGTTGACGTCACTCGGGGTCGGAGGCTAGGAGTGCATGCAGGACAGTGTGCTTGTTATATCTATTCTTGTGGTTGCCCCACTCACAGCCTCTGCTTCCCCAGGCTTCCTGTGCATGGCTGGTATGACCAGGGGTGTTGGACTGATTAAAGGGCACCTGATCCACAGACTGTCTGATGACCTCAGGCTTTTGTGGCTGGACTTGAAAAGATGAGCTTGCATGTGGGGTTTTGGGTTAGAAAGTGGATAGGATTTTTCAGTTAGCTTTATTGATATAGTACTTGAAAGGATGCTGACGAGCTGGAGTTAGGAATGATCAGCCTGTGGGTGGGAATAGTAGGGTGAAGACTTTAGAGGGGGCAGAAATAAGAGACCGTGATGTAGGGGGCCAGAGGAGAGAGAGAATATAAAGGTTTTTCAGTGTCAATTTGCATGTTTCCTTACAATAAAGTTTTTTCTTGAGCCAAGTGGAGTGGATCTCTTTTCTTGGAAACACAAAACACCTGCATAGGAGGAGAGAGACAGAAAGAGAGATCATGCATGTTTTCCAGAGAGAAGATCTGTTTTCCTGTGTTTTTTAAAGTGTAGTTTTTTTTCTGGTCTGCTTAACACACATACACACAGACACACACACACACACACCCTTCCTCTCACTTAATGAAAAAAAAATAGAGGTGACTTTAATAAAGAGGTAAAATTCTAAGACCCACCCAGAAAACAGATGTTTCATAATTAGAAAGCTAAGAAAGAGGTTCTTTGGCTTCAGGACCCAGCAAAGCTCAGTAGGAGGAGGACTGAGAAAGTGATAAGATGATTAATTGACCAAGTGGGGGTGGGAACTTTAGGTTAGTTCAGGGCTTCTCAATCTCAGAACTATTGACATTTTGGGCAGGAGAATTCTTTGTTGCGGGAGGCTGTCCTGTGCATTGCAGGATGTTAGCAGCATGATTGGTGTCTACTCACTAGGTGCCAGAAGCAGTCCCCAGGTGTGACAACCAACAATGTCTCCAGACATAACCAAATGTTCTCTGGGGGTAAAATCTCCCCCAGTTGAAAACTGCCGGGTTGGACAAAAAGAAAGCCACCTTCCTTCTTTCTTTAAATAAGGATTTTTATCTGTTTGCTTGTTTGAGTCTGCTGTGTGTGAAATGCTGTGGAAGCTACAGAGATGACAAAGGCATAATCACTGACCCATATGATCTGACAGATTCCCAGCAAATATTAATCATAAAACAGCTTATCAAAGAAAGCTGGAAAATCCCTTTTTCTTGGCTTTGAAGGACAGCAAAGATAGCCATTTATGTAGAATGGGTAAAGCATATTCCAGTGCAAAGTGTATTAGGGTAATGGTAGATGCTGTAACAAATAAGCCCCCAAATATCAGTGGTTTAACATGCTAGAAGTTGTTTCTTGGTCATGTGATGGGGCTCCTTGCTCGTGAACAGCTTTCTTTCCTCCACGTGGTGATTTGGGGACCCAGGATTCTGCCATATTGTGGTTTTTTCAGTCCCTGAGATCTTAGTGTTCTCTGTTTCCAATCAGTAGACAGAAGAGTAAGGAGAAGGAATGCCCATTTCTTAAGAGCCATGGTCTGGATCTGACTTTGTTTATGCTCATCTTCCATTGGTGAAAATTAGACTCCTGACAGTTTCTGATCAGGTAGAATAAATCAATATTGAATTGCTCATCTTGGCTCAAACTCTATGACACTCTCTGGTCATGAAAATCTACCATCAGGATCCTGTTCATGTCTAGTGCTTTCTTCAGCAATGGAGAGAGCTTTGCATAGAACTCTTCAATGCACAGTTTGAGAGCTGGGAAGAGAACCCAAGCCTTCAGGTCCAGCATTTTGTCTGCTCTTTGCATCTCTTCTCTCCCCTACTTTGATGGGAAGACATGAATTGTGCTTAATTAATATCTCTAAAAATTTTTTTTAATTGACTCATAATAATTCTACATATTTGTGGGATTCAGTGTAATATTTTAATACCTGTGTACAATGTGTAATTGTCAAATCAGGGTACTTAGCGTGTCACCTCAAACAATAATCGTTTCTTTGCTTTGAGAACATTCAAAATTTTCTCTTCTAGCTATTTGAAAATATTCAATAAATTATAGTTAACTATAGTCATCCTATAGTCATGTAGAACACTAGAACTTATTCCTCCTAACTGTATTTTTTCAAGATAATTAGTGTACTTATCATTACAGAGCGTGTTCATTTTTTGTGGCCCTTTACTGATGTCTTGCTATCCCCTCTCCCTCCCCTTCCCCTCTTCTGTAATGTTGTATTTGTTTACAAACCTCACCCTATTCTCTCCTCCTCCCTACCCTTCCCAGCCTCTAGTTACCATTATTCTACTCTCTACTTCTATGTCACCAGCTAATTTAGCTTCCACATATGAGTGAGAACATGCAGTACTTATCTTTCTGTGCCTGGATTATTTCACTTAACATAATGTCCTCTTTGCTCATCCATGTTGCTGCAAATGACAGGATTTCATTCTTTTTTCATGGCTGAATAGTATTCCACTGTGTAATTATACCATATTTCTTTCTCCCTTCATCTGGTGATGGACACTTAGATTGATTCCATATCTTGGCTATTGTGAATAGTGCTGCAATAAACATGGAGGTGCAGATATCCCTTTGACATATTGATTTCCTTTCCTTTGGATATATACCCAGTAGTGAAATTGCTGGATCATATAGTAATTCTAGTTTTAGTTTTTTGAAGAATCTCCATACTCTTTTCCATAATGGTTATACTAATTCACATTCTCAACAATAGTGTTTAAGAGTTTTCCTTTCTCTGCATCCTCACCAGCATTTGTTATCTTTTGTCTTTTTGATAATAGCCATTGTACCTGGGGTGAGATGATATCTCATTGTGGTTTTAATTTGCATTTCCCTGATGATTAGTGATGTTGAACATCTTTCATATACTTGTTGTATGCCTAATGAATTTCTATGTCCCGAGTACCCAGCACAGGATTGGACATGAAAAATATTTTCAGAGGGGATGAATAGATGAGAAATATTGTTCACACCTTCAGAAGTATCTTGCAGTCAAGGAGGATTTTACTTGTTAACCTGAAAATTGAAATACATGTACTTGTAGAGATGTACCCCCAGCTCTACATTGATGTTGCAGGTTGATACCTGCAGGACAAACTCCAATTGCTGCATAGTTTCCTTTGTTAATAAGGATATAAGTGACAAAAGTCTAACTCAGAGAGCCTCAGCCAAATAGGGAAATTTGTTTGGTCATGTAACTAGAAAGTTGACGTGTATCTGGCTTCCAGCAAAGCTGAGTACAAGTGCTTAACAATGTCATCAGGAACCTCTTTCTTTACATTTCTTGCCTCTGCTTTCCTCTGTCAGACTCATTCTTTGGCAGACTCTCCTCAAGTGATGGCAAAGGTGGCACCAGCAGTGACAGACATTCATCCTTCAGTGTAGCCAGCTCAGGGGTAAGAGGACTCCAGAGAATGTCACAGGATTGTGTTTCATTGGCCTGTGCGGTGTCACATGCCCATCTTTGCACCAATCACCATGGCCTGCCTCTCATCGGCCAGACCAGGTTACATGTGCAATACTAGAACAAGAGGTGACCAGATCCACAGGGATGGAGGGGCAGGGAGGGACAGTTCTTCAGAGAAAAACTGGAATGCCATTACCAAGACAGGGAAAGGGTGCTGGATGAGCAGAGATACCTGATGTCCACTATATTTCTAATCTCCTTGTATAGTGGGCCCCCGTGTATTTTTGCATTTAACATTCATTAACATTCTTTTGGTAAATGTACAGGATTCATCTCCATTAAGCCCCATCCCCGGCTGTGGCCCCTGAGCTTTTTGTGTAGATTTCCCCCCAGTTCGGAAGTGGAGCATTTGTTTCATTGGGATCATTACTTTCCACTGGTCTCAGTGGTTAGTTCAGGGGTGGTCAGCTAGTTCAGCAAAAGCCAATAAGATGAAATGAGACTTAAGCTCAAACTTGAGTGAAAAAGATTATTTTTCAAAATTAACTTTTATTATGAAAATTTCACCACATACACAAAAATAGAGGTAACAGTATAATAATAAACAGAGGTAACCCTTCTACTCGCCATTCAGTTTCAGCATCTATCAACTTACCATCTTATTTCATTATGTCACCACCCATGGTAGATTATTTTGGAGCAAATTCCCAATCACGTAATTTCACCTATATATTTTTCACTATGTGTCTCTAAAGGTAAGAACTCTTGGGGAAAAGGACTTGGTGTTTCCTACTAAGAGTGAATCTGAAAAGATGTAGGGGATAAAGTTGCTGCCACCATCTTGCTTCTGCTTGGAGCCAGCAACTAGAGCCAATTAGAAGGTAGCAGAGCAGCAAGAAGGAGAGAAACTAAGTCCTCATGACAATTTTTGGGCCCTAAATTCAGCTGTGCATGAAGTGAGAATTACTTTTTTTCTCCAATTAGGTGAGTGAGAATATTCCCTTTAGCTATGTTGCTTTTGCCCTGCCCATGTCCTCTTGGCTCACCCTGAGGGTCACCTGAAGCTTGGGTAGACAGTTCTCAACACAATGATGGCTTCTCACCTCAAGCATCTCTCTCGGCCTAAGGGCTTTCTCTGGTCATAGGACTGTGCTTGGGTCCTGCATATGGCAAACCAGAAATGGCAGGGAATAAATGTCACCCCCCCCCCCCCCCCCCCCCCCCCCCCCCCCCC
>NW_007726922.1:160016-171747 GCF_000696425.1 Galeopterus variegatus
TCCCCCCCCCCCCCGCCCCCAGCCACCCTCAACCATGACGGACAGAAGTTGGCATATAGAAGCTGGCCAGCTTCCTTGCAGCTGAGTAAGACAACACTATGTTCTATGCTGTGTATCAGGGGGCCCCTGGTGGGCTGAGTCCCTGCTCCCCCCAGCAGTGATCTTCCCATTAATGCATGTGTTATTACCTGCCTGCCCTTCTCTGTTTTACTTTCCTGCTCCTCACCATGTTTCCATCCCAGTCAGTTTAATGTTGCTGTAACAGAATACCTGAGGCTGGATAATCTATGAGGAAAAGAAGCTTATCTGGTTCACAATTCCGGAGACTGGGAAGTTCAAGGTTGGGCAGTGGCATCCGGTGAAGCTTCAGGCTGCGTCAACTCATGGAGAAAAAGTGGAAGAAGAGCAGGTGTGTGCAAAGAGATCGCTTGGTGAGAGAGGAAGCAAGAGAGGGCAACTGAGAAAGCCAGCTCTTTAACAACCCACTCCTGTGGGAACTAATCTATCCTGCAGAGAGTGAGAACTCACTCAGTCCTGAGGGAGGGCAGTACTCTATTCAAGAGGGATTTGCCCCCATGACTCTAACCCTCCCACCAGCCCCCACCTCCCAAGACTGCCACTTTGGGAATCAAATTTCAACATGAGTTTTGTAGGGGACAAACCACATCCATTCCATAGCACCTCCCAACTAAACCACATACCCCCAATCTTTTGCTTCAGAGTCTGCTCTAGAGAAAGCCTAACCTAAGACATTCCCCTTTCTCCCCTTTTTGCTTAAGCCTCCATGATTCTATTTCCAGTCATTCTATTAAAAAAAGAACAAGTCCTAAGTAATTATGTTCCATATTTTTCACCTCTAATGTTTGCTTGGGATATGAAATAATGGATACTTCTGGGAAAGTGTGTCCCCACCCCCATACTGAAGACATTCACACAAAATGTATCCAGCCTGAGGATCCAGCTGCAGAATCAAGTCACCCGGTTTGCAGTGAATTTCATCTGTAGCATAATAGAATCCAGGTGCTATTGCCTTGGGCACCACTGCCAGGCTGTGATAAGTAGAATGGAAGCCCCGGCCAGCCTGCCCTGATGGTTCAGATAGCAATTTATGGGCACAGCAGAATGTGCACACGGAAGGGTCCTCTGCTTATCTTTCTTAAAATAGATTTCTGGTATCTAAGACAAGGAGGGGGTGGGGACAACTGTGATAGTTACTGTGTCAGTGGGGCCATTTTTAAGTGTCTCTCTATCTACAAATGAAAACACACAGACAAACACTGAGTTGGTGGTGAAACAAGCAACCTTAAGAAGGGGACCCAGAAGCATTTCACTAATCCAGAGACCACTCATCCAGCATTCTGAACCCGTAAGGAAATCAAATAGTCAATTTTTTAGGTCATCCAAAATAGCAGTTACAATGTCCATGTACTTTACTCAAAGGAGAACCTTTTAGACTCTCACTCTGGGCTAGTTTACTCTTACTTTACACACAATTCCAGCAGAACATTGGAAGCGCTACATTTTTTTTTTTCCTTTTTGTCTTTTTTCGTGTCCGGCAACGGACCGCAACCCTCAGTGTCGCGCCCGGACCGGACCGGGACTGGCAACGGGATCGCAACCCTCGGTGCTGCTCCCGCGCCTTGCTCAGCCAGTGAGCGGGAACCGGTCTGCATGTGGGATCCGAACCCTCGGCGGGAGCGCCACCGCGCTCCCAAGCGGCGCACTGTAGCAGTGAGCCACCGGGCCGGCTCAGAAAGCGCTACATTTTAAGCAGGGAGGGGACACATATAACAGGGCATGTAAACTCAAAATTAAATAAACCAGGCGAGAATGGTAAAGTACTGAAAGAGGCCAGTCAACTGATCTATGCTATGTGGGAATATGGGTCTTGTGTTGTCAGCCCCCATTTTTTTTTTTCAGGAAAAAACTGGAAATTGGGATTAAGTGAAATAACCTTACTTTTATTATATCAAAAATATTTAAACAAAAAATTTTAAAAAACAATATGTGGGCCTGGTATGTCATGGATCCGACTCTGCCTGTTCAAATGAAGCATGAATTCCCCATTTTGCCCACGTTGCTCATACTTGGCTCACATAAGACACTTTAATTTGTGATGCCTCTGTTATTAGATTTTTGAGCCCAGGCTCTGGGTTTTGTTTATCTTTTTGGAAAACACTTGTCGGAGAAATCAATGGGTGCATAACCATTTGCAGAAGTCGCTCTTATTTTGGTTGAAGGGCAGTGTTCTTAGCTCCCCAAAACAAACGAGCTGTGTGCCTCCTGGGATCGATGGGACTGGTGCATGGGTGTTTCCGGAGACGCAGAGGATATATCCTCCTCCCTCTCATGTGTTTACACATCAGCTTTCAAAGGTCATGACTCCTCCGTGGGCAACTAACCTACAGCATCCGTCCCTGCTGTCTGCTTTGCTTGATTTGGTTCATTTCATCCGGGCTAGAACCTCCGAGTCTGGAGTTCTTTTGGCTTTGCACACACATATCCTCTTGGGCACATCAAAAATAACCTCTCTGACTCTCTCTCAAGTATCCGAGCAGGTTCTGTTGTTGGGCTTTCCCAAGAGTATATTTCTGCATTGGCGTCACAGAGCACAGTGACATAAAGTCCCGTTACATGGTTTTATGAAGGATTGAACCAATTCTCCTTCTTTTTAAGATGTTCTTCAGGACTCTATTCCTTACAGTGGTGAGACAGTATTTTAGACATTTAAAAAATAATGTTAATTGTATTTATTTTATTTTTGTTTGATTTCAAGAGCAGTAATGCCCATTGTTCTGAAAATACAGAGTAATATTAAAATTATCAATAATCCTGTCATATATTAAAGATAATGGCATTTTTTCTATTTCATTTCACATATGTGTGTGCATTGTTTTGTATGTATGTGTGCATCCATATACATGCATATATAAAAATGAAAATATACAGAGGTACATGGAAAGATTCATATTAGCCTTCAATCCTATTTTTCCATGAACTTTTTGAAATACCTTTGTATAAATGTATATCCACAATTGAATATAATTTATACGTGCAGTTTGTGTTTGTTTTTTCCCCTTACTATCAAATTCTCTGTACCCATCATTTTTAAAGCTTGCATAAAGTCATCTCATAATAGTGTTTATTTAACCACTTATCATTATTGGACGTCTTGGTCATTTCACAGAAACTTTTACTAATATAAATAACATGACGATAAACATCTCTGTTCATAAATCTTTATATTTATCATTATTTTCTCAGCAAAGATTCCTTTTAGAAATGTGCCTGGTGAATTTCCAAGAAGGAAACATATAGCCATTTTTGAATATCTGTAGTGGTCAAGAGAGTAGGCTCTTGGGTTGGCCAATCTGAGCTTGGATCCTGGCTCCACCATTCACTAGATGTGTGACCCTGAGCAAGTTAGTCAACCTCATTCAACCTCAGTTTTCGCTTCTGTAAAATGGGGATATAATGGTGCTTATCTCACAGGGTTGTTGAGATATAATTGAGTTAACACAGGTAAAGTGCTCAGCACAGTGCCTGGTACACAGTAAGAGCTTAATAAGTGTAAACTGACATTTTTAGCCCAGTGAGAAATGTCTTGCAGAATAAAATTCTGTGAAGAGCATTTCGGGAAACCCTAATTTATGCCCTGGTTGTTCATGATATTGACATAAATGGCATAGGATACTGAACCATTGCTGCTAAGAGCTTGTGATTGGGAGCCCAGCTGAGCACCCAGAACATGCCACTTTGTGTGGTTTGGGATCTCATGTGATTCTTGTGACAAGCCATGGTTTGGTTATCCCCATTTTACAGAATGCTGATGTCAAGAGGAATCCCGAGATAGTGGGAGTGACATGAATTCTGCAAATCACAAAATTCTCTTTCAAATAAATTCTGCTCCCTTCTGAGATGAGAGGGCTGTGCAGTATGGCAGCAAGACTGCTGGCTCTGTGATCCTGGAGCCTGGAGCTTGACTTCTGCCTCTGGTCCTTGTCAGCTATGTGACCCTCAAGGCAGTTACTTAACCTTTCTGAGCCCCAGTTTTCTCTTCCTTAAAATGACTGGATGTGAAGAGTACCTAATCATGGGGTTATTGGAACCGTTGGATGAAACATGCATGAGAAGGATGTAGCCCAGGGCCCGCCTGCTGTATATGGAGCACTGCCCCAAACCCTATTTTCCCCAGAACATTGGCTCTCTCCACTAAAGGGTAAACAGGTATGATCAAAGCAGGCACTGTGCATATTTAGTTCACCTCTGTGTTCCACCATCTCGATCAGTGTGGTCAGATCATAGAAATGGACTCTTGTTTATTAAATCTGTGACTGCATGAGCTTCCAGTATGCTGAAGCTCTGCAGGAAAACAATAGCCTCAACAATCTCACCCCAGGTTAGCCCAGCCGGCACCTGCTTGTCTCAGAAGAGCTGCCCGTTTTCCTCCAGGAATATTCTAGGCTGCTGGGATCCCTACAGGAGGCACAGGACCTCCACAGATCTTGCAAACTCCTGCAGAATATCGGTTCTCCTTCACAGGCATGTGTGCTAACTTCCTTTAACCCTGGTTTGCAAATTCCTGATGTGGCACTGTGCTATTTGCTAACCTGGGCTGTCAGGAGCATCAGTGTTTATTCAAGGTCTACAGGACTCAGTGATATAAAGTAAAAACAGACCCAGCAGGATCCTGTAAGTACTATCCATGCAACTATCTGCAGTAAATTTAAGGTTGGCTTATAGCAGTTTCTATAGCAGAGCTGGAGGAAAGAGATTGTATGTACTTTGCCTTCTGGGGGCTGTTGCTATTGTTTATGTCCTGTGGTCTCCTTTGGAGGAAGCAAATCCATCTTGCTTTTCTTCTCCATCTTTCTACACTAACATATCCTATTATCTAGTGATAAACCAGGGGAAAGAAACAGCGTCATGTACTAGTGTTGAGATCTCCCACCTGGCTCTTCCCAACACAGAAAGAGCTTCCCTCTGTAAGGTGAGGATTGAGGCACACATGCTCAGTTCAATGTTCCTTCAATAGGGAAGCTTTGTCACCTACCCCCAGCTCCCCACACCATATTCTCTCTAGCTTCACGGTGTCCCTTGGGGCTGGAGTGTTCTGGATTCAAAGCCAGCTGACCTTGGTTCAAATCTCTATAGATCCATTTGTGAACATCATGTCTTTAGTCCAATTCCATTGTCTTAGTTTCTTTACCTGCAAAAGGGGATGACAGCAACATCTACCGTGGAGGGTTCTTATGAGGCTGAAATGATATGCAGGTTTGCCCCTCTTTGCACAGCCCGGTTTTCCTACCTTCTCTTTCTCCCTTCGTGAATGCCCCTGTGTCCGATTTTGCCAGTTGTGTTGCTATTCACGAGTATTTTGAATGCCTGTCTCATTCTCCTTCTTTCTTTCTTTCTTTCTTTTTTTTTTTAAAGATGACCGGTAAGGGGATCTCAGCCCTTGGCTTGATGTTGTCAGCAGCACGCTCAGCCAGTGAGCAAACCGGCCATCCCTATATAGGATCTGAACCTGTGGCCTTGGTGTTATCAGCACCGTGCTCTCCCGAGTGAGCCACGGGGCCAGCCCTTCATTCTCCTTCTTTCTCCAGAAGTGAAGGAACTGACTTCCCAGCACTTTGTGGAATGCCGCTTTTTATTCAAAAATCCTATTTCCTCCTGTGCATTCCCATTTGTTCATTCAACAAACATCATCTGAGCACCTTCCAGGATTCAGGCTGTTTCCAGGGATCAGAGATTCAGAGACAAACTAGCCATGCTCCCTGCCCTCCAAAAACTTAGAATCAGCCACAGAGAAGGATGCTGTAGACAATCTCATGTGTGATGGTATGGTCAGCATGGTTGTGCTAGGGTGGTGGGACTTGGGAGCTTTTAAAAAAATTTTTAAGTTTAGCTTAAAAAAAATTGAACAGAAATAAAACAAAACAAATCAAAAAGCCCCAAATGAAAAAACCTGTTCCACTAATTTCTTTCCCAAGAAAGTTCACCACTGTTTGACTTCACAATGTTGCAAAAGCAATACGCATTGAGTGATTTTTTTCAACTTATGATGGCATTATCTAAACGTAACCCCATTGTAAGTCAAGGAGCATCTGTATATGTATTATGCATATATGTATATATCCTTGTAAATGTATACATTTTATTTTGCTTTATTTAGAATGTCATAAGGAATTCTTGTGTCATTAAAATGACTTATAGTGGCTGCCAACCGCACCATTAAATGACTTGTTTCATGTGTGTTTACTCCTCCCACATAGTGATTTTTTTGTGTGGTTCCCTTATGTTTCTATATTTTTTAATATCTCTGTTAACGTTGGGTCAGCAGGCCTGGGGCAACACCCCCCAGCCTAAAGCTCTCTTGGCCCTGATGTGACCATTGGATTTCCCCTCTCATTTTTCTGTGTCTGCAGAAGGACACAGTGCAAACTGTTAACTTTGGAGGTTTTCGGCAGCTTCATTAAAGGGCAAGGCTTTTCCTCTCCAGGGAATTGTCTTCAAGTTTTAACTGTCATGGTCAGCATTGCTGGATGAAGATGCTTAGGCCTCTGTCAGGGTTTCAGAGGCTTCCTGCTTCTGCCGGATTCCTTCTCTGGGCTTTCATCTCTAGTGAAGGCCGAGGGTGAACACTGGCTCCTTTGGAACCACAACTACAGACTCAGCACCAGACCCAGAGCAGCACTGTTTTAATCTTGGCAAAGAAGACTAAAGACTTTTTTGGGCAATGAATTAAAAGTTTACTTCAGGCTTTAAAAAAAAATTTATGCCTCTGTTCTCTTGTCGCATTTAGCATCTACCTCGGTCATGTCGTTGTTTTAGTTATTTTATTTTGGGTTTCTCATCAATCTTCCTCAAAGACCCTGAGCTCATGGGGGATGTGGAAATCTGACC
Organism: Galeopterus variegatus; assembly: GCF_000696425.1. Classification (NCBI taxonomy): domain Eukaryota; kingdom Metazoa; phylum Chordata; class Mammalia; order Dermoptera; family Cynocephalidae; genus Galeopterus; species Galeopterus variegatus. Next base: position 166,923 of record NW_007726922.1, read on the forward strand.
TGTTTTTCTGCATTTACTGCATTTGTACACAGTGGGGTTTCAAATGTTGACCTGGGCTGACTGGTTAGCTTAGTTGGTTAGAGCGTGGTGGGTAACACCAAGGACAAGGGTTCAGATCCCCATACAGCCAGCCACACACATGCACACACAAATATATATATAATACATATATAAAAATAATAAATCTTAGTAAAAAAAGTATAAAACAAATGTTGAGCTGATGGTAGTTGAAGGATTGTTTTATTGATTTTTACTTATTTGTTTCTTTTGGGGCAAGGCTGACTAGTATGGGGATCCAAACCCTTGACCTTGGTGTTACAAGGCTGTGCTCTAACCAACTGAGCTAACTGGGCAGCCCCCGTATTGATTTTTAAGGTTGGGTATTTATTTATTTTTTGGTACACCTTGCACTTTTCCTCTAGGGAGTAAGGACTTGGTGTAGAAACTTGGCATTGTCATCTGGACAACCTGGAGAATCCAGTAATTGGAAAAAATGAATATCTATCCAGAGAACACTGTTTCTTCTTACAACTAGTTAATATCATGCTCATGCAAGCTCCCCACATAAAAGAATACTTTTAATCTGATCAAATGGAAAGCAAGTGGCAGTGAGGAATTATTGTAACTTACAGATTGATTGATTAACTTTTTCATTAAGTCATTTATTCCAGTGGTATTTATAGAACTCCTGTGATATTCAGGGCCCTCTTCTAGGCACTGGAGATAAAAAGTTTAAAAAAACCCAACAACTTTGTTCTCATTCTCATGCAGCACACATCTCTAATCATTCATTCAACAAATGTTTACTGAGTGTCTACTACCGTTTGAGGTGGTGGGATTACATTAGTAAACAATACGGACAAAAAACATGGGCTCTCACACACAATGGGAACATGGAATGATAAGACATGAGTGATCATGTTATACCAGTCTCTTGTCAAAAGAAAAAAATGAAACAGAAATGCAACAACAAAACCATAAGCAAACATCATGTTGTGTGCTCTCTTCTCACTTGCCTCTTTCTTCTGTTTTCCTCTGACCCCATTTCCTACCTTCTCTCTTTTTGGGAGTTGAGAGAGGGTGGAGGAAAACAGTTCCTTCAGGAGCCGTGGAAAATAAGCATCATATTTAGTGAGGTTCATTTGGGAGCCTGAGGTTGAAATACAAATAGATTATACCATGCCTGAGTCCCTAATCAAGGTTGTGTCTACATATGTAAGCTGGTTAAAAGGAAAGGTTTGAACTCAACTTTCTTACGTAGTTTTTTGTTCCAGCAGAACTATTTTTGAGGGGATCCAATCACACTTTTTTCTTGTATATCTCTGCCACATCTGTATTTTCTGACTTTTCACCTTTATTTATTCATTTATTGATTGCCCGTTTCATTCAGCACAAGGTGCTAGTCATGAGGGATTTGTAGGAATGCAGGGCATATACAGTCTCAGACTTCATTGAATCTACAGTCTCATTTGAGAGAAACACCAAGTAATGAATGATACAGCAAAGTATTTAATTATAATAGTCATAATTGCAATGAGTAGGAAGTACAAGCTGCTCTGAGAGGGGCCTCAGGTGGTGCTCAAGGAAGGCTTCTCTAAGGAAGTGATGTTCAAACTGTATATGAAGGGTAACAAGGAGTTAGCTAGGAGAAGATGCATGTTAGAGAAGAGAGTGGCAGGGGAGCAGGTCATTCCAGCACGTGCAAAAGCCCTGTGGTTGGAAGGACTATGGTGCCTTGAAAGACCTAAAAGAAGGCCAAAATGATTCTTCACTAAAGATCAGGGAGTGGGGGTAAATGGGTGGAATGATACTGATGGTGTAGAAAGAGACCAGGCCACGCAGGGCTAAGGAGGCTACTTTGGGGAGAGCAATGAAGGGTTTTATTTAAGCAGGAGATAGACACGATTAGGTATTTGATTTTTGAAAGATCTCTATGGCTGTTGGCAATAGTGGAAGCAGGAGGAGAGATCAGGAGGTTATTGATTTGTCCAGGTGAGAGACTCCAGGGACTTGGACCAGGAGAGAAAAGAGAAAAGTGGGTGGATGTGAATAGTATGTAGGAGACAGAATGACAGGGTGTGAGATGTGAGGCGGAGGAAGGAGGCAAGGTCCCGGAGTGTTAGCTTGGGTGCCTGGGAGGATGACGATGCTATGTGCCAGAGGGGGAGTGAGTTTGGGAGGAAGAGGTGATGAATTTTTTTCTTGGACTTGTTGAGGTGGATGAGCCTGCAGGTTATCTTGATAGAAATGTCAGGGGAGCAATCTAGAGCTGGGTGGCAGGTAAGCATTTGGGGGTAGATAAGATCACCCAGGGAGATGGAGGATGGGGAGAGAAGAGAGCTCTGGGCTGAGCCTTGAAGATGATCAAAAAGAAGTGAGGATTGACTTTATTTACCATTATATGCCCAGCCCCTCTCAGCCCACAGTTTTAGAAACAGCACATAGCCATGAAGTGAATGAACAAATAAAAGAATGAATAAACTTTTATTGAAACATAATTGATTATATATGTTTTTGGGGTACAGAATTGAATATCAATACCTATGTACAATATGTAATGATCAAGTAAAAGAATGGATAAGTTTAATAGCCACTTTAAACTGGTTTGTGTTGAAGAGAACCACAGTTTATGGTTTTGTTTGGTGCTAAGGAAAAAAAATAATAGTCCATTGCTTCTGTCTAACATAGTTTCCAAAGCCCCTTGACAATATTGCCATTTTTGGCTATGATCATTTCTGGGTTCTGTACTTCAAGTACATTAATAAACTGGGCTTGTTAAGAGAAGGATGACTAGGGGAGGTGCAGGCTGCTAGAAATGGTTTCCTAAGAACATCAATGCAAGGGCAAGTGTTTTTTGTTTCTGAGAGCAGAGAAAAATGGGGAAGGGAGAGGAGTCAGTAGATTGTTATATACAATTATTTGAAGAGCTTCCATACTGAACATGGAGAAGGTATACTCCATGTTGCTCTAGAATCTAAAGGAAGAAATAGAGCCTATAGGAGACAGAATCTTCCTCCGAATAGTATAAAGAGCAATTAGTTGACTAAGTTTAGAGTTCTCTGTCATTGGTAGTCATTAGGCAGAATTAACATGTGTCCAGGGGGCTCCAGCAGTGATTTTTGTACTGAGCTTCAGATGGATATATATGAATTTTCTTTTTTCTCAGATTATGTGAGGTTGTTAGGACTTCTGGCAATATTTCCATCTATAGATAGATATTGATTCAGCTGTATAAACCAGAATCTCCTTGTACCCCCACAACATTTAAGAATCATGGCCACAAAAAGAAGAAATCTTCTGCAGGTTAGTTAATACCCTTGACTATTAGAATTATGTGTGGTTCTCCTTGTGTCTATTCTGGTCTCATTTAAGATGGCTGAAATGATTGATCACTGCCCTTCAGAGACTCATGTGTTTTCTGCTCTGCAAAATATCTGCAAATTGCATCTTGACTTTTGCAAGTGTGTTGTTTCTTTCAACAATAGCAATTCAAAGGCCCTGATATATTGGCTTACCTGGTTTGGGTTTCAGCTTTTTCATGACTAGATGCATATCTTTGGACAAGTCTACATTCTCCCATCTTCAGTTTCTTCAACCTTCAAAAAACGTAGCTGTTGCTGCTGATAGTATCTATTCCTCATAATTGAGCATGGGTCTCCCATTAAAGAACATAAAAGAAATTGCTACATAGTATCTTCCCAAATAGTCTGTGAGCTTCTTGATGTCAAGGACCGTCCATTCCTTTCTTCCTAGTGACTAGTGTAGGGCATGGCACAGATTAAACAATAAATGCTTGTTAAACAATGCAGCAACTGAAGCATCCACTCCATGTCTGTGGGTGGTGTGAATATCTCAGAGAAAGAGCACTCCAGGAAAAGAGTGAGCAAGGACGATGGAAGAAGGAATGATAAGTGTAGCTTTGATTCTGGAGAGACCTAAATTTGAATCCTAGCCCTGCCATTTACTAGCTCTGTGACCTTGGACAAGTTACTTAACCTCTCTGAGCCTTTGTGTCCTCATTGAAAAAACTGGTGATATTATCACCAACGTCAAGAAGTACCTGTGATGACTTGATGAGCTAATTATATGAAAAATACCCCACCCAATGCTAGAAATACACTCTAATAATTGCTATTATTATCATCTTTAAGATTACCATCATGTTGTTAGTTTTGCCTATCATCTTTGCCTACACTAAAGTGGCTTGATGTCCTAGAAGTTGAGACTAGACTAAACATTGAATAGATTCCACCAAACCTGCCAAAATATCCCCCAAATTATAGCAATAACAATCCCCCCCCCCAAAGTAGGGCTATCTTTCCAATGAAGATTTGAAAGTTCCCTAAGAGATGCTTTTTTTCTTGTCTCCATCTGATTTCTTTTAGCCCAAGACCCATCATGATTTCCAAGGCAGGGATAGGTAAAATGGACTGACAGCCCTGCATCTTCCTTGCTGAGAGATTAGGCTCTTGTCCCAGGTTTATAACTAGTATCCACAATAATGGACTGAGAGGTGTTGGCCAGGAGAAGAGAAGAACTGGCAACATCATAGCCCTAAATGACCCCTGGGATTCTGGTCAGAACCAGGGAGCAGTCTTTTTTGGAACCCCAACGTCTGCTATTACTCAGAAAGCTTCCTGGTCGGGCCGGCCTGGTGGCGCACTGGATAGTGCGCCGCTTGGGAAGTGCGGCGGCGCTCCCACCCGAGGGTTCGGATCCCACATACAGACCGGGTGAGCGAGGCACGGGAGCAACACCGAGGGTTGCGATCCCGTTGCCGGTCCCCGGTCCAGTACGGGGGCAACACTGAGGGTTGCGATCCGTT
>NW_007726922.1:171966-216627 GCF_000696425.1 Galeopterus variegatus
CGGAAAAAAAAAAAAAAAAAAAAAAAAAAAAAAAAAAAAAAAAAAAGAAAGCTTCCTGGTCATTTGAGCCAACTTAATTAATTAGAAAATTCTCTTTCATAGCTCTTGGAGTTTTTAATCCTTTGAGACAGTGGACAGCTCTGAGTTACTTACTGTGAGCTCGCAGACTATTTGGGAAGATACTATGTAGCAATTTCTTTCAGGTTCTCCAGTGGGAGATCCACTCTCAACTATGAGGAATAGATACTATCAGCAGCAACAGCTACTTTTTTTTTTGAAGGATGAAGATACTGAAGATGGGAGAATGTAGACTTGTCCAAAGATATACCTTGTTCTTTTATATGCTTCTTTGTGTTGTAACTTTTAGTTTCTCTTCTCCCCAGGGTAGGTCAGTTGGATCTTGCAGGAAGCAGATGCTGAGACAGAGTTAGGAGTATGATAGGGGTATGAGAGGTTTATGGGGGTGGGGTGGGGTGGTAAATAAGGTAGAAATACCTGTGAAAAATAAAATCGGGGAGGGGCAAAACAAGATTGGGCAGGAGAGAGCCTTGGACCACGATGCAGATCTGACAGTCTCTGCCAACCTTGCAGATAGCTCTGGAGCACAGATTGCCCATTAGAAAAATCCCACACACGGCAGAAATGGCCAGGCTCCAGTATTCCCACCATGCTCAATTGCTGCAGGGGACTGCCCAGGGAGAGGCTTCAGCTCAAAAGCTGAAGTGGATCCTGAAGACTGTAGCTGGAGCCTGTCAGTGAACTGCACTTCTAGAAGCTGAATGACAGGGTCTTTCTTGAAGGCAAATCAGAGTGGATCCTCCATGGAAGCCACACCTGGAGAGGGGTGACCTTGCAAAGTGTTGACCAGACATCTGTGATGGATTCACTCAGTAGTTAGGGAGTCTGGCTGAGTGCTCCCATCTGGACCATTCAAGTCAGTCTCCTCCACAAATACTTTATACTTTCTGGGTGCTGATCATCCTGGTGGTCAACCTAATTTGATATAAAGTACATCTAGCAGGGTCCCTACCTTCACAGAATATAAAGCCTCATAGAAGAAATGAGAAGTGTGGACAAACAACCTTTTAAAAAGGTATGAACTGGCAAGCGTCTTATGAGAGCTGCAGAGAGGATCATCATTGTAACAATGGCTGTCACTTATCAAATCCTCATGATGTGCCAGGTGCTTTCTGCATGTGCTATGGGTTCATGTGTTGGAAAAAAGTTCATGTGTTGGAAGCTTGATCTCTATTGTAACAGTGTTAAGAGGTTGGAAAATCCTATTATGGTATTTGAAAGGTGGCCTTTGGGAAGTGATTAGATTGTGAAGACTGTGCTTATGAGTGGATTAATCCATTCATGGAGTAATAGGTGTGGTTCTGATGGCTTTAGAAGGACAGTGAGTGAGCAGGTGAACACGCTTACTCAACCCATTTCTCTTGTGTGACACCCTGGTCTCCATGGGACTCTGTAGAGAGTTCCCACCAGAGAAGGCCCTCACCACCTTGGACTTTAGACTTCTCAGCCTCCAAAACTGTAAGAAATAAATTTTATTCCCTTACAAATCACACAGTTTTCAGGTATTCTGTTATAAGCAACAGAAACAAACTAACACAACATGTCATTTCATTTCGCTGGGAGGTAAGACATTATTATTTCCATTTTGCAGATGAGAAAATGGAGGTGCAGAGAGAAGAAACTTCACCAGCATCACACAACCAGTAGAAATACTTCTCTCCATCTTCACCCTCACCTCTGTGGTCCAACACTCAACATCTCTTGCTGGGAAAGTTGCAGGCCTTCAGACTACTTGCCCCACATGCTCTTTGCTCAAAATCCATCCTCTCCACTGAAGCCAGTGGGACCTTTCAAAATGCAGACCCAATCGTGTTGCTCCCTTGCTTAAAATCCTCTGGTGGCTTCCAATCACTATGGTGATATGCATAAAAATGGTCTCTGTGGCCACCAAACACTGCATGGCTGACCTCAGCTACCTCCCAAGCCGCATCTCTCACCTACCCCTCTCGCTCTCTGCACAAGAGATATTGGCCTTGTTGCAGTTTTCTTGCTCTTTTCTGAGACAGGCTCTTTGCACGTACTACTCCTTGACTAGTAAATTCTTTTTGTGTGCTTAAATAGCCCTCGCTACAATTTATGATGTTACATTTACTTTTGTGGTTATTTGATTAACTCTTGCCTCTCTGAATTCCCTGTACTAAGTTCCATAAGGTGGAGAAGTATCTGCTGGTCTTCACTGTTGTATCCTCAGCACCCAGCACAATGCCTCATGCATAGCAGGCACTCAAGACCTTCACTGAATGAGCAGTACTGGTGTTTGAAATCTGAACAACATTCTGACTTCAGTGCCACAGAAAAACAGAGTTCCTTCTAGCTGGTAGTGGGGGAGGGTCCTAAAGGCATTTTGGAGGAAGTAGCATCTGAATGAGCCTTTGTAGCAAGTTCCCTCTATTCTGTCTCTGGCTCCAGTAAACAAGCCAGCAAATCAAGACTAGGTAGCAGAGTATAAACAGATCTCTTGTGACCCATCCTACTCTTGGAAGAATGCAGCTCCAGATATTATCAGTCTTGTGAAAAAGCACCAACTTCCACACTTCCTTTGAGCCAGGGGAGCACTAGTTAGCTGAGGAGGAAGTGGGAGGGAGGGAAGCAGGACAACGTTCTATTTCCTTTTCTGAGTTGTCCCCCCATTGCTGAATCTAGGCATTCTGGAGACAGGGCCCTGAATTCTGAGCTCTGGTGATCTGCATTTAATTACTGAGAATGGTTTTTTTTGTTTTTTTGTTTTTCCTTTTAAAATTGTAATGCTGCTTGCAGCATTTAAAGAAGTTCCTATTGGGATGCAAACACCAAGCTTTAGAGCAGTATCTTTTATACTGAACACGTGCAGTCATCTCAAAATAGGTAGTTGGTCTTCATAATGGTTCTGCAATTATGCATAATGATGCCCTTTGTAAATCTTTAAGGTGAGGGAAAAAAAATCATTGGTCAGATACACAAGGTATGGGGAATTTTAAAAACTCCTTTGCTTTCATCCAGATTCCTGTAGATGATGAGGGAGCTTCAGAAAGAAAATGCAGGAGGCCGAGTTGCACTTTAGGGATCTGCCCACATTTCTCTGCTATCCCTGCCTCTGCTGCTGCCACCTCTGGCTCAGTAGAATCTAGGATCTGCCAATGGCTGCAGACTTGGTTAGGGTTCCTTTTCAGTTTCTAGGTTTCAGGGAGGAGGAGGAAGAGCAAAAGTAGACTCTGCTAACTCCTCTTTTGGAACTGATGTTCTGACCTGGCTGGAGGCTCAGTTCCTCTCCAGATCATGAGAGGTGCTGTCTCTAAGACTCCAAAATGTCATGTGTGGGGTGGAGATTTCACAGGGAAGAAATTTTTCAACTTCAAACATCTCTACGATTATTTGTTTAACGTGTGCTTTAAATCACTCACTTTTTAATGTAAGTACACTTATCTTAAAAAAGCAACTTGGCACCAGAGCCAGAAACGGAAAACCAGTATCACTTTTCACAAATAGAAAGTAAGTGCAAAAATAAATACCACGAAGACCAAACAGAGCTTTTAATTTCTAGTTGGAGATTGTAGCCTGCCTAAGGCTCTGAGCCTGAGGCCTGATCTCTGTTAAAAAGGGAGATTAGTGAGTGTTGTAGGGTGTTAGGGACTTTTTCCCTGACGTTTTCAGAAGAGTTGAAAGAGACTTGAAAGGGAGTGAATTTCTCTCCATGTGATTTGTTGTTATTTAATTCTCTATACTTGTACCACCTAAAATTAATCACAGCTAACACCAGTGGCAGAGCCTCACACTTGGGAAAGTGTGTAGCCTTTTTCCATAGACAGCCTTGAATCAGTTAATTCTGTAGGTGGTTCTCTGTTTCCTGGGCAGACTCACAGAACCCCACTTGAGAGTGATGTGGAAGAGAGATTCGTTTCAAGGAGTTAGTGATGGTTGTAGCAAGACCACATAGGAGTTCTGAGCAGAAGGAGAAGTTGAAAGAGATGGGGTCCCTGGTGTGAACAAGAGGTGGGGAATGAGGCCACCAGTAAAAAGGGACTGGAAGTTGGAACAGTGGAAGTAAAATCTACGCTTTCTCTGTTGTGCCTGGACTTTGCCCTTTGAGAGACATTTGGGAAAGGTGATGTGGGGCTTGAAGTCTATACTGATCTAAAACTTTTCTGAGCTCCTTTATCTCCTCTCCTTGGGTGTAGGCCTTTGTGAATCAAAGTGTGCTCTACAGATCAGCAGCATCAGCATCACCTGGGAGTTTATTAGAAATGCAGAATTTGGGAGGCCTCCACCCAAGACCTCCTGAATCTGTACTGTATACACATTAAAATAGATATCATGCACTCATGTTCCTACCACCCCCCCGGCTGGTATTTGCACTCATGTTTATAGCATTATTTTTTACAATAACCAAGGGATGGAAGCAACCCAAATGTCCATCAATGGACAAATGGATAAACAAAATGTGGTCTCTACAGACAATGGAATATTATTCAGCCTTAAAAAGAAAGAAAATCCCACCACATGTTACAACATGAATTAACCTTGAGGACATGCTAAATAGAATAAACCTATAACAGACAGACAAAAACTGTATGATTCCACTTATATGAGGTATCAAAAGTAGTCAAATTCACGCAAACAGCAAGTAGAACGTGGTTGCCAGAGGACAGGAGGAGGGGAAAATGGGGAGTCGTTGTTTGATATGAATAGAATTTCAACTTTATAAGATGAAAAAGTTCTGGAGCTCCCTTGCACAACAATGTGAACTTAACACTACCGAACCGTACATTTATTTTTTAATATTTTTTTGGTGGCTGGCTGGTACAGGGATCTGAACCCTTGACCTTAGTGTTGTCAACACTGTGCTCTAACCAACTGAGCTAACTGGTCAGCCCTGAACCGTGTATTTAAAAATAGTTAAAATAGTAAATTTTATGGTTTTTTTAAAGCCACAATTAAATAAAAAAATCAAAATAAAAAATTAAAGAGAAAAAAAGAAACACTATTAGTCACCTGAGAAGCAGTGTAGACTGTGGTTCTCAAACTTTAGTGGGCATAGTCACCCCCTGGGAAGCTTGTTAAAGCATGGATTGCTGGTCCACCTCTAGAGTGTCTGATTCAGTAGATCTGGGTGGGGCCCAAGAATTTGCAATTCTAACTAGTCCCCAGGTGCTGCTGCTGGTTGGGAACTGTATTATGAGGACCCACTAGTCCAGAGAATGTCGGAATGTAATTATCCTCTAAGACCCATAGGAGGTCTCAACCTGGGAAGTGCATTAGAATCACCTGAGGAGTTTTAAAAGCAACAATAAAAACAAAAACATGAATACTTTGTTCCCAGTGAGTCTGGTTTCATTAGTCTAGGGTGAGCTTTGGGCCCATATATTTCTGAATTGTGTATATATTTGGATATATTTTCAAGCTTATAGAAAAGCCAAAAAAAAAAAAAAAAAAAAAAAAAAAGAACTCCTGTATTCCCTTTACCCAGATTCACCAATTGTTTACGTTTTTCCCTATTTCCTCTACACACTTTTGGCAGGAATATCACTAAGCGACATTGTGTCTGTTCTTTTTGGTGCATCATATTAGGAGACATGATATTGGTCAAACATTACATTGGCGATATCAATTTTGGTTACTTGGTTAAAGTAGTGTCTGCAGTCTCTACTGTAAGTTACTATTTTTCTTTTTGTAATTAACAAGTAACTTCATCCTTCCCTCTGTTAGTGCTCTGCTATAAAGAAGAACATTTTTTTTTTCTCTTAAAACTTGTATTAGAATGGACTCATGATTCTTAGCTCATGTAGTCTGGCTTCTCTATTTTCATAAATGAGAAATGAGACCCAAAGAGGAGAACTGATGCCTCACCTAGTGAGTGAATATGAGAGCTCTGGGGGGAACCCACGTCTCCTGTCTTCCTAGTCCAGATTTGTAAGCAGGGAGGATTAGAACCGAGATTATTCAGAGAGAATGAGATTAGAACCTTCTAACCCCCCAAACCCCTCATCTGCCTAAACTCTTCTGCCCCTTGTTGGAAGGACTAGATTGGAGGTACAAGCCACACATCCATTGTACGGATATAAAACATTTTATTTATCCACTTACCAGCTGATGGGCATTTAGGTTGTTTCCCCTTTTTGTCTGTTATAAATAATGCTCCTGAGAACATTCACATACAAGTCTTTGTGTGGACATAGGTTTTCACTTCTCTTGGATAGATACCTAGGAATGGAATTGCTAGGTCATAAAATAAGTGTGTGTTTGACGTTTGTAAGACACTGCCAAACTGTTTTCAAAAGTAGCTGTACTATTTCACATTTCCATCAGCGACACGCAAGGGTTTTATTTTCTCAGTATCCTTGCCAACACTTGGCATTATCTATCTTTTTTTGTTATAGACATTCCGGTGATTATGTAAGTGGTATCTCATGGTGGTTTAAATTTTCATATCCCTAATAGTTAATGATGTTGAGCACCATTTCATTGCTTATTAGCCACCTGTAAGTCATCTTTGGTGAAATAACTGTTGAGTCTTTCACCCATATTTTAATTGCATTGTTTATTTTCCTATTATTCAGTTGTAAGAGTGCTTTACTTATTCTTGATACAAGTCATTTGTTATATAAATGACTTGCAAATATTTTCTATCAGTTTCTGCCTTGTCTTTTCATTTTCATAATTGTGTCTTTTGAAGTGCAAAAGCTTTTGAATTTAATTTGAAATCTAATTTACCATTTTTTCTTTTTATGGCTTATAAAGAATAAGGGTGCTAAGTCTATGGACTCTGCCTAACTCAATGTCCTGAAGGTTTTCTCCAGTATTTTTTTTGTAGAAGCTTTCTAGTTTTAGCTCCTTCATTTAGGTCTATGACCCATTTTGCGTTAATTTTTGTGTGTGGTTTGAGATAAGGATTTAATTTTACTTTTTCACGTAAGAGTATCAAATTTTCTGAGCATTACTTGTTGAAAAGACTATCCTTTCCCTATTGACTTTTCTTAGCATCTTTGTTGAAAATCAATGACTTAAATGAAGGGTTTATTTCTGAAACTTCAGTTATGTTACATCAATCTATATGTCCATCCTGATCTTAATAACACACTCCCTTGATTAAAGTAGCTTTATAAGTTTGAAATTGGGTAGTGTAAATTCTCTAATATTGTTCTTCTATTTTTAAATTATTTTGAATATTTTATCTCCATTGCATTTCCATATACATTTTAGAATTGTTTTGTCAATTTTAATTTTAAAAAGTCTGCTGGTACTTTGAAGAAAATCGTATTGAATCTATTGGGGAGAAGTCTCACCAATATTGAATCTTCTAATCCATGAATGTGGAATGTCATTCATTTTATTTAGATTTTCTCTAAATTTCTCTTGGCGATGTTTTGTAGTCTTCAGGGTATAGCTCTTGTGCCTTCTTTGTTAAACTTTTTGAAAGTATTTTATTCTTTTTGATGCTATTGAGAATGACCCTGCTTTCTAGACTTTCTTTCTATTATATAGAAATGCAATTAATCTTATATATTGATCTTGTATCCTGAAACCTTGCTAAACTCAGCTACTAGTTCTACTAGTATTTTATGGATTCCTTATTTTCTGCATACAGGATTCATCACATGGCAATAAAGACAGTTTTATTTTCTTTTCCATCTGGATGGCTTTAATTCATTAATAAAGTTATTTAATTATTTATTTTTACAAAGTTGCACTGGCTAGAATCTCTAGTACCATACTGAGCAGAAAGGACAGTCTTGCCTTATTCCTGATCTTAAGGAGAAAGCATCCAGTCCTTCACCATTAAGTGTGATGTTAGCTATGGGTTTTGGTAAAAGCCCTTATGAAGTTGAGGATGTCTCCTTCTCTTCCTAGCTTGTGGAGAATTTTTTACCATGAATAGCTCTTGGATTTTATTAAATGCTTTTTCTCAGTCTGTGAAGATGATCATGAGGCTTTTGCTCTTTGTTCTGTTAATATGGGGTATTACACTAATTGATTTTCAGGTGTTTAACCAACTTGCATTTTGGGATAAATCCCACTTGGTCATGGGATAATCCTTTTTAATATATTGCTGAATTAAGTTTGCTAATGTTTTATTATGAAGTTTTACATCCACGTTCCTGAGGAATATTGAGCTATAGTTTTCTTTTCTCATAATGTCATTATCTGGTTTTGGTGTCAGGGTAATACAAGCCTCATAGAATGAGTTGGGAAGTTTTTCCTCTTCTATTTTTAGAAGGAGTTTATGAAGAATTGGTATTATGTATTCTTTAAATAATTGATAGAATTTATCAGTGAAGCCTTAGATGTAGGCTTTTCTATTAAAATTATTAGTTACTAATTCAATTTCTTTACTTATTATAGATTTATTCAGCTTTTATAATTTTGGGGGGGTCAATTTTCATAATTTGTTTCTTTCTAGGAATGGGCCCATTTCACCTAAGTTGTCAAATTTGTCGTCATGATGTTAATCTATTTGGTTTTCTGTGGAGCTGGTAGTCACATTTCCTCTTTCATTTCTAATGTTAGTAATTTGAATCTTGTCCTGTTTTCTTGGTTAGTCTAGCTAGGGATATGTAAAATTTGCAGATATTTTAAAATAGATAACTTTTGGTTTCATTTTAAAAATTGTTTTGGTATTTTCTATTTCACTGGCTTCTAATCTAATCTTCATTATCTCTTTCCTTCAGCTTTTTTTGGGTTTCATTTGCTCATTTTCTTCCAATTACTTAAGACAGAAGCTTAGGTTCTTGACATGAGGCGGTGAAAACCAGCAGCTTTGTTGCTGTGCCGTTGGAAGGATCTCACTTGATTTGAGACGTTGTGAAAGTGACACTCTCCAAGGCATGTGCACTAGGAGTGCCAGCAGCTCTGCTGACCTGAGATTGTGGTCCTATCTGGGACAAGCCATGCACCTATGGACTAGTCAGGTGTCTAGTAGGGAGTCCTTTTCCAACTTGGGCCCCTGCTTTCTGCTACAGCAAAAGGGTGACTTGCAGGTGTTCCAAGGTCCTCCCCCATCTCATTAGGGGGGAGGGTGAATGTACCTCTTGCCCTCACTTCCAACTGTTTTTATTTTTATTTGAAGCCTTCCCCTGCTGTTTATTTTAATCTGATTTGTTACAGCTATTGGGGACCCCTCATCCTGAGGTCTGATGGGGTTTGGAGATGGATATGCTTAAATATAGTACAGAAGACTGATTCTGGTAGAATAGTCTTTGTCACCATTGTGTCTTTAGCACCTATGCGGTGACTGGTAGGTTCTAAATACTAAAAAACAGCTGTTAAGTGAATGGACAAGGTATCTTAAGTTATTTTTTGGTCACATGGTAGTCTTCATATCTTGGGATTAGGGAAAGCATCTGGATCAAATGAGAGAGGTGAAATTCACAAAGGTTTTTATATGCTCTAATATCATCGTTAATGCTTGAGCCTCCCCTCTCATCAATTTTATTTCCCACCCATCACAGCTTCTGGAAGAGGATGGAATTGATTGCAGAAGGATTTGGAAAGTAATCATACTGTTGTTAATTATAAGTCTTTGAGAGATAGAGGAAACTTATCAAGTTGAAATCTTGTAGTTTTCCATGTAGACATCTGTTTGATTATTATTATCAGTCAAAGGTTTTATATGTCTCACTGTGTTGGATATTGAGAGGAAACTTTGTGCATGCTTCTCCTTCTGCCTGGAGCAGTGCCCTTCCAACCCACCCAGAAAAAATCACACACACCCCAAACTCTCACATACATAAAAGTCTTAAGCATCCTCTAGACCTCAACCTCGTCATTATCTCGTTAGAAAAGTCATTCCTGGATCATTACCTATATCACATGCCCTCACAGAACCATGTACTTCTCTTGATAACACCTACAGTGGTTACATATTTTAGTCACTAGCATGATTATTTTTTAAAGCTTTATTGAGGAATAGTTGATATACAAAAAGAATCACACGATATTTAATGTATACATTTTGATGAGTTTGGACATATGTATACACCTGTGATACCATCACCACCATTAAGGTACTAAAAAGACCTCCAGATTATTGATGAATGTATATTACTCCTGGGGAATCATCAGCTTCATAGGGGTAGGGACTATATTCATTTTCACTCATGATTTTGTCCCCAGTGACTTTCATTGAGCCAGGCACTATTTAAGTGCTATATGTATATTAATATATTTAATTCCTACAGAAACCTAATGGGTTAGTCCTATTATCATCTCGTTTTGTAGATGAGAAAACCAAGGCATGGAGAGAGAGATTTGTACTTGCTCTAAGTCATACAGACGGTATGTAATGGAGCATAGAGAAGGGACTCAATAAATATTTGTTAGAGAAATGGATGGATAGATGAATAAGGGAAAGAATGAATGAATGAAGCTATTCCTTTTTTCCTAGTTGGAAACAAGGCCTCTACAGAGTGTTGAATTGTCTTTTCTCAGAGAATGGGTGGGAATTAAAGGCCATGAAGAGGTCTGGGGGATGTGTTTGGCTCCAGAATGGGGTCAGGAAGGGGTTTGGGATGGACTAGGAGTGGCAATGTTGGATTTGCACAACAAAGTGGGGTGGTTGGGAGCCAAAAGTAGCCCATCCATTGAGTAGAAACTCTTCCAGGGAGGAAGCGTTCCTTTGACATTAGACACACAAATAAGTTAATGATATCTAAACACTAGAGAACAACTGCGTGTTCCCGTGAGCCCGTGACCCTAGCGTCAGGTGCCAGTAGGCATTTGTGGGGAGCAGAGAAAGAGCTGCCAGGGGTCTGGGGAGGATGTGGATGTTTCTTTTGTTCCATCTTCACTTAAAGCCCTGAGTGCAGAGGTGAGGACACAGCCAGGGCCAGTTCCTTTCCATATCTACTGATTCCTGCCTCCTTGGGTGTCCTGGACTGCAGTTCAGGAGTGAAAGCAGCCCTGTGGCATTTTCACCTGTCTGCTCAGTGATACTGGACATGACACCAGAGAATCTGTGTTGGCAGCATGTCCATGCTGAAGCTTAGGGAACCAACTTCAGGACTGCGAGATGAGTTTCACAACCTGGAAGACTCTCACAGAGGCTCTGAGCCTGGGATGTGCAAACTGCCTGCAGTCCCAATCATAATCATATCCGAATGTGCATTTCTCAAGGGAGAGAGCCCAAAGTTTTTATTAGTTTCTCAATGAGATATGGGGTGTCTCCAAAAGAGGGAGAGCCAATGATGATGGTGTTGACAACAGCAATAAGAAGTAAACTTTATTGAGTGTCTAGAGAAGGTCAGGATGTGTTAAGTGTATCATACAGATGATCTCACTTAATCCTGTATCTGTCAGTTTAAGTTTATTTATACTGCAGTGATAGCAAGCTCCAAAAATCTCAATAGCTTACAAAATAAGAGTTTATTTCTTGCTCACAGTTTATGTTGGGTTAGTTACAGCTCTGTTTCATATCTTAGATCAAAAGGCTGGAGGGGCTCTTTCTGGGTCATTGCTGGTCTTATAGCAGAGGGAATAGAGAAAGGTATAGATCACATGATGGGGCACCATTTCTTCTAGTCACATTCTGTCAGCTCCTATCCTGACATCAGTGGGGATTCCAATTGCCCAGTAGGGAGGGAACCTGTAGAAAGAGACAGTGAATATTTGAACAATAATGTAATCTACTAAAATCGTTATAAAAATCAATGAGTTTGATGGTGATGATGATTATTATTGTCTTCTTTTTACAGGCGAGGAAATTGAGGCTCAGGGAGATTAACTTTTCCCCCAGTGCTGCATAGTTATTAAGTGGTGAATCCAGGATTTAAATGGACCCAGACTCCAGAGCTTTAGGCTTGAACCTCTGCACTATATTGACTTCCATTGCCAAAGCCATAGCAGGCTTCTTTAAACCCCACTCTTCCTCAATGCATGGCAATCCAAACATACCAATTTTCTGAAAGCTTCATCAGTCTCTGACAATGCTCAAGAGAAAACCATCTCCCTAGCTGGATCCCATGTTTTCATAGTCCCCAGCCTTAGGATTCATTCTGGAGTGTCCAGGGAGGTATTTGTTTGGCAGGACTGCCGCCCACTAAGAGCTTACCATTTGTGCCGTGGTGGGATTGCGCTTGGTATTTTTAGAGCTGAGCCACCCAGCAGTGCTGCTTGCTCTTGCCTGAGGTCCATGGATTAACCCAGGAGTAGCATATGCCCACACTTTGCTCACTTGGTCCTGGTATATGGTTGTCTGTGCTGCTGAGAAAACAGATTGTCACAGGTAGATATGGAGCCAGATTTTTTTTCTCTGCTTCCCTTTTTCTGAGCTGCTCCTCCTCCTTGTATGTGCAGCTTCTCCTGGGGACGCACCATGATTTTGTAGTTGCTTCGGAACCAATGAAGATGGTGGGATTTGCTCACTTGCAGTAAAGTCTGGCCAGACAGCTGCTGGCTCTTGCCATAAACATCTTATGTGTTTGCAGCTTGGCTTACCCTCTTGGGCAGGAGGAATGTCCATCCCCTCCTCACGGGGAGTGAGAGGATTCAGAAGGCTCAAAAGGTGATTACCTGGTAACACCAAGGTCAAGGGTTCGAATCCACATGCCAACCAGCCATCAAAAAAGAAAAAAAAAAGCAATAATTATTTTTTGCATTATTGCTCATCCAAACTCATTATCCACATGTACTGAACACTCCCATGGCACAGAAATCGATGGCAATGCCACTGTGAGGCACCTGGCTTCAGTTTGCTTGTTGTCAAAAGCTCTGGATGAGGACTATAATAATGCACTTTGTCACATAGGTGTTGTGAATCTCCATGGAAAGGAAGGCTGGAGATTTGCATGAAGAGGTATTTAAAATGTCCAGAAGCACTAACTCAGGTATGATTCAATTCAACAAACATTTACTGAGGGCTTACTGTGTGCAAGCCATGGGGTTTTGCTTCAGACAAAGGTTATAATGTTCAAGAAGACACCTGGGGAGCAAAGCACATCCCCCAATATCATCCCAGACATTACATTTACAGAATATATAGACATAAATTTTTCATTTGTTCACTTGTCCGTTCATTTGTTCGTTCATTCATTAATTCATTCATTCACTCTAGCGTTGTATTTAAGACCTTGTTGGAGCCAGACTGCCCGAGTTTGAATCCTTACTCTGTAGCTCACTGGCTGTACAACTGGACGAGTGACTGAAACTCTCCCTGCCTCAGCTTCTTTCTTTCTTTCTTTCTTTTTTTAAATTTTATTTTTATTTATTTTGTCAATATACAATGTAGTTAGTTATTGTGTCCCATCACCAAAACCTCCCTCCCTCCTCCCTCTCCCCCCCCCCCCCCCCCCGAGGTGTCCCCCCCATTTTCTCTTTTTAAGAGCTTCAAAAAAAAAAAAAAAAAGTTGGGGTTGTTAAATTTTCCCCCCCCCCCCCCCCCCGAGGTGTCCCCCCCATTTTCTCTTTTTAAGAGCTTCAAAAAAAAAAAAAAAAAGTTGTGGTTTTAAATTAATCGTCCCCCCCCCATTTTTTTTTTTTTGTTGTTGATATTGTTGTTGTTGCTGTTTGTTTGTTTTTGTGTGAGTGTGTGTGAGAGTGTGTGTGTGTGTATGTGTGTGTATGTGTGTGAGTGAATTGATTCATTCACCTTTAGCTCCCTCCAATAAGTGAAAACATGTGGTATTTCTTTTTCACTGTAAAGAACTCAAACAACTTTACAAGAAAAAAACAAGCTTCTTTCTTTCTAATATGGGGATAACGATAGTCCCCAGCTCACAGCGTTGTTGCAGGGATTACCTGAGTTAATACATGTAAAGCTCTCAGAACAGTTCCTGGTGCATAGGAAGCACTATCCAAGTGCTGGCTGCTGCTACTACTATTATCATTCATCCAACAGATATCCATGGAGTGTCTCCTCTGTGCCAGGCACTGACCTAGGTCCTAGTTATAGAACATTGAGCCAAATGCCTGCCTTTGCAGAGCTTACATTTCAGAGGATGGAGGCAGAACATAAACAAATATGTAATGTGTCAGATGGTGATGAAGACTTGGAAGAAAAGTCAGACTCTAGAAAAGTCAGATGAGGGAGATTAATTCCTAATTGAGCAGAGATGATGAAAAACTCCTCGGAGAAGATGACACAAGCTGAGATAAAGGTTTAGCTGTAGGAGGCAGGCACACGACATTTAATCCCCAAATGAGATTTTGCCAGGATGTGGGAATGTCCTTCATATTGTCATATTGTCACATCTCCCTATTTCTTACCTCCTATAGACAGGGATTCTAAATGAGGTCAGAGACTGGGGCTTGTTTTTGGTTTTAATGACTTTGGTGTTGGGCTCAGGGTTTCAGGAAGCCTATTATCCCAGGAGAGGACACATTTATTTGGGAGACTGATAGGAATAGGGGTTTGCTCTGTATGAGGCCCTGTGCTAAGCCCAAAGCTTATAGTGTGACTGGGAAAAGGGCAGGGCCTGTGCCTGTTTTGTACTGTAGTGGCCCCCACAGCAATTGGTACTTAATAGATGCTCAGAAAATAATAGAAATATCCTCTGAGTGCTTGCTATGTGCTGAAGACATGCTACTAGGTACTAAGCACTTGAGTGTGCTAACTTATTTAATTTTTACAACTAAGGTTCTATTTTGTCCCCATTGAACAGATGAGGAAACTGAGCACAGGCAATACTGGGAGTATCTAAGGACTCTTTATAGGAAGAGTTAGAGAAGGCTTCCTGGAGGAGGTGACTTTAAAATCATGTTTTGAAAGACAAATAGTAGCTCTCCAGGTAGGAAATGGAGAGGGCCAGAAAAGGGCGTTGTTAGGAGAGGCAGCTTAATGAGAGAGTTTGGTGATTTGCAGTCCAGGAAGCAGTCTGGGGAGTGGTGAAAGGCGAGGGTGAAGAGAGAACAGGTGGAGAGCAGGTGGGGCCTCATCGGCCTTGCTCAGAAGTGTAGATTTTTATCTTGACTGCAGTGGGTAGCCATGCAAGTAATTTCTGAAAGGGAAGTGACCTGTGATCAAACTGGCTTTGCACAAAGGTCACCATTTAAACCCAGCAATGAACAGTTTAGCACTTAATTATACACTGTCTCCCAACATTTTACTCCCATCTCCCAGGAGTCAGGCATGTCTTCTCACATGCATAAGCACTTGTGGGGTCTGCGATTAGAAGAATTCACACAAGGACTTGTTGTGTCTTGCACACCTGTCAGAGATTTGCACACCCAGAACTTGCTCATTTTTACATCCTCTCTCTTCTAGCTCCTGCAAATGCCAAATGGTGGGAGTTTCTTCTTGGCTGAAGTTGTTGTTTTTTTAGGTTTGAGACTTGAACGTCTCCTTTGAAAACATTTTTTGTTTTTTATTTTTGCAAAGAGCAACTTGTTCCTCCTATGCTAGCAGAGTCCTTTTTCCCTAACTCTTAGAGGAAGCATATTCAATCATGCTGTGATCAAGTCAGCCCAGGGTGCCCATGTCGGCCTTTAAATTTTAAAAAGAGAATGACGGGAAAAGGAAATGGGCCAGTTAGGTTTTGAAGTCTTTTCTGTTTTATTATTATTAAAGGAGGCCCATGTGGGAGGATGTCTAGTGCTAGCTCCTCATCTCGGTTTCACTGACATCATCCCCACGATGACCTCTTTAGGAATGATTGGTTCTTGGCTGGTGTATTAGTTATCTATTGCTGTGTAACAAATTACCACAAACTTAGCAGCTAATGCTCATTTATTATCTCAGTTTTGGTGGGTCAGGAGTCTAGACGTGGCTTAGCTGGGTTCTCTGCTCAGGGTCTCACAAGGCTACAGTCAAGGTGTTGGCTAGAGTTGCAGTCTCATCTGAGGCTGTGGGTCCTCTTATAAACTCGCATTTGTTGGCAGCGTTCATTTCTGTGCATCTGTGGAACTCATAGAGGCTTTCTTCTTCAAAACCAGCAATGGAGACAGAAGGCGATCTCTGCTGTTTCCAGTCCCTAAGCACAGGGAAAGTTTAAACTTCCTTTTAAAGGGCCTACCTGTTGAGCCCAGGACCATCTAGGGAAATTTCCCTTTTGATTAATTCAAAGCCAATGGATTAGGGACCTTAATTACATCTGCAAAATCTCCTTGCTTTACCATAGGATATAACATAATCACAGGAGTGATATCCTTTCCTATTTACAGGTTCCATCCATACTCAACAGGAGACAGTACAAGGACATGGGTCATTGGTGGTCATGTTAGGGTTCTACCATGCCTGCTAAGCCACATCAAAAGATACACTTTATCCTATTCCTCCTGATCCTTGAGTTGAGATTGTGGCTTTGGGAACAGCCATTTCCTAAAGCCCTCTCATAATTCCTTCATAAGAGAAGGTAGAATGTGACCATACAACATTTTGAAGGTTTCAAGTCTAGGTGAGGTGGAAACACTGAAGACAGAAGAGGCATCCTGTTTGTGGAGTCAGGTAAAAGCCACTGTTTCTAAGTGGGCTTTGGTAGGATCTGATTTTCCTGCTAGATAAAATAGACCAGTAGTTTCATAACCTTGTGGAAATATAAGAGTTCAGGAGGTTGACACTCTGGGAGTGGAGCTAACCTCAATCCTCCTGAATCCAGGTCTAGAACTAAGTCTACCTGGAGCCCTTGAGCTTGTTATGTTCTGTTCATAGGTCCCAGCTTCCCAAAACAAAAAGTGAGGGAGTGGAGTCAGAGAGTCTCTGAGGTTTTTCCTGTGTTAGTCAGTTCCATAGAGTGATCCAGATCCAGAGAGCATCAGATTTGGAGCTTGTGCCGCTAATGGAACAGACAGATATTGGAGGCATGTGAGCAAGGCCGTCTCAGGTATGTTTCCCTTCCAAAACCAGTTCCAGCTATAAGCTTTGTCTTCAAGAAGGTGGAGAAAACCTTTAGGCAGAGAGAAGTTCAATTTGTATTTACAACTGTCTCCAGTTGTATTTGAAAATGGCAGAATGTTGGACTGAGCCACTCCCCCCCTCCAGGTTCACAGAGCTTTCTTAACTTCTCAATTTTACTTTTAATCAGAACAAATTTAGAGCATCAACCTCCAGTGCTTGTTCCTGCCATTTCCAGCCACTCGACACTTTTTCATAAACAAAGTGACAGTTTGATTGAATGTGGTTTTTAATTAAGCTGCCTTCGCTTGGAGCCACTTTCTAGGAGCATATGTAAGGAGCAGAACTTCTTGAGTGCGTGCTGAAGCCGACTTGAGAGTACCGTCATCACCAGGCAGAGTTTGGGAAGAACAAAGGAAACCAGGCAAGTGGAATTAACCAGGTGCCCGAATGCAGCGCATCATCTCCCACTCCGTCCCAGCTCGCTGTCCCTTGTAATAAGTGTGGGCAGACTCAGCAGTGATGCAGCTGCTTCATGGTGAACTCAGGAGGCAGTGTATGAAGTCTTAGGAAATTGCCCCATGGCTGATCTTTATACTAATGGCATTTCAGCTGTTTATGGCATGTCACTCTCTTCCACAGTTAAGACTTTGTGAAAACAAAATGAAATGAGACCACTCTGATTCTGCCCTCAGGTGCAACTCAGAGTTTTATGAGCGATGGTGGATTCTGCAATTCAAGATCTGGAGTCTAACAGGGAGGTGAAGACGTTCATGGAGGCAGAACACATGAGATAGGAATTAATGAGTGGGCTCCTTGAGCTTGGAGGGCAGAATTGTGGCTGGGAACCACTTTACAAGCTCTTTAAAGGGCTCTTCAAATATAATGGGAGACAGTATGTCAGATGACAGCACTGGCGTCCTTGAGGTGGTTGTTTGCGTGCTGAGAGGGTCCTAGGCATTATTATTTAGCTACGATGCCAGGATTTGGGTGAGGATGACATTGCTTTAAGTAGCATCAAATCAAAACTGTCCCTCCCTTTGTGTTTTGTGGTGTATAGATCTACCCTGATAAATAGCTGCTGCCGTGGAGAAATCCATCAGTCCTTCACCCTCTGCATGACTCATCTCCCTGTGGCAGGCGTGATGCTCAGCTTCCAAGAATAGCCTAGCCTGAGGGATCCAAGCTCGGAATCCCTTCCAACTTTCAGGGCTCTGAAGTTTGGCACCCACAGAGGTCTGTGCTTAGGTAACGGGGTGCAGATGGCTTGGCGTTTGCAGAGACTGTGGCTAATAACCATCTCCCTTCCCCCTTTCATTTCTGCAAAATCCCAGGGACTGCTGGGTCACATTGCTCACAAAGGAAACCTAATCTTAAGGAGGTGCATTTTCATGGCTTAAAGAAGGTAGTCAGGAATCCCACTCATTCATTTATTTTCTCATTCAACAAATATTTGATGACTGCCTTGTAAGTGAGAACCACAGCAAGAAACTCAATAGGGGACCTTCTAGAGGGGAATCAGATCTCAGTGCCAAGTCCTGAACCTCCTCTGTTGTGCTGAATCCTGGCAACCAGGCAGATGGCTGATAAAAATAATAGCTGTATTTACTGAGCACTTAATATACGCTGTGTATGAAGCACTTTACATGAGTTAATTCAATTAATCTTCACCGAAATGCCATAAGTTCAGTCCCATTATTATTCTCATTTGCTAGTTGAGAGCTATGTGGCACAGAGAATAACTTGCTTGGGCTCACGCCATCCAGTAGGTAGCCACATCAGGAACTGAACCCAGGATTCTCTGATATGAACACACTTAAAAATCGTGATGCTTATATCATTCCATTATTGCAGCACCCTCCTTTCTGTCACTTCTTCCCAGAATGTGCCATGCCTTTCCTATTGTTTGATTAATCTATTTGGGATGCTATAACAAAATACTATAAACTGGGTGGATTTTAAACAGCAGACATTTATTTCTTACAGTTCTGGAGGCCGGGATGTCCAAGATCAATGCACTTGCAGATTCAGTGTCTGGTAAGGACCTGCTTCCTGATACATAGACGGCCTTCATTTGGCTCTGTCCTCATGTGGCAGAACGGGAGAGGGACCTCTCTGGGGCCTCTTTTATAAGGGCACTAATCCCATTTGTGAGGGCTTCACCCTCATGACCTAATCACCTCCCAAAGGCCCCACCTCCTAAAACTGTCACATTTAGGATTAGGTTTCAACATATGAATTTTGGGGGAACACAAGCATTCAGATCAAAGCATCTACCCCAGGGACTTTGCACATCCCTCTGCCTGAAACATTATTGCATTGACTTTCTCATCCTTCGGGTCTAGTTAAAGGCCAGCTTCTTAAGAGGCCTTCCCTGACCACCTAGTACGTTCTTTGCTCTTTATTCTCTCACCCAATACTTTATTTCCTTCACAGCCCTTATTATACTGTGATATTGCTGTGTTTATTTATCTATCTTTATTCATATGTCCCCACCCCCCCACCCCCCCACCCCCAGTCCCCACGAGTTTTTAAGCTCCTGAAGGTATGGGTCTTGTTTTCTTATTCCGTTCCATATCCCCAGCCCTAAGACAGTGCCTTGCATGTGGCAAGTCCTCCATGGATATTCTCTGGGTGGTCAGAGGAAGGAGCTGGAGCTGTCATACTTTACAGATGTGGAGCAAATCCCAGGCATTGGGGTTGCACGGTTGTTTGGATGACTGGAGCTCTGAGCATAAGGCTGTACAGTTATTGTTATTACTGTCGTCACCACAGCTGGTGAAGAAGAAAGACACCCAGGACTCGATACACAACAGAACATTTGCTATTGGAATGCAGAGTCAGCGACCTGACAGGTTGTCTACACACACCCATTCCTGGGGAATCTTTCAGTGGGAGCGCACTGCACCCCACAGACGGGCTCCTGAGCAGGGGATGGGGCATCAGACTCCCTCCCCAGACAGCTCCACAGCTTCTCACTTCTCTTGGCCTGAAGGGGGCTATGCCCTTTGTTTCACGGCAGTGGCTGCAGGCAGAGAAAATGAGAAAGTTCCTCAAGGAACTGGCCTCAAGGGTGTCTGGCAGGGCAGTAGTGACCAGAGCAGAGAACTGAAGACACAGGCTGCATTCTTCTCGGGGACATCACTATGTGGCCTGGCTGCTTCTGCTCCCAGGAGCTGGGGACCTGCCAGATGCTCTGGGAATTCCCTGGTGCTCTGGTTTCCCTCTGTCACGGAGCCTCAGTTTGCCTGCACTTCTACTCTATTCTGCTTTGTCCTCCTAAGACTTGCTTCATCTCCCATGAGGGCAAGTTGGAAAGAGGAGTTTTCTGTGTTCTAGAACATTCTACATGTGTGGCCTGAGTCTCGCTCTGTTCACCTATGAAATGGGGATTATACTGACCAAGACTATGGTCATGTGGATTAGCTGAGGCTGTCATCTCCCCAGCACAGTTCCAGGCATGTGGATGGTGAAGCTCTTGTCCCATCCTGCTAAGGACAACAAATCAACACCATCTAACATTTCATCACAATATTTTAAGTGCCAGACTAAGCACTTTATTATTGTTGTCATTATTATTATTAAAATTTTGCAACTTAACAGCTTTATTGAGGCATAATTGACATGCAATAAACTGTACAGCTTGATGAGTGTTGACATAGGTGTACACCTGTGAAACCATCACCCCAATTCTATTCAGCCCTTACCACACCCCATTTTACAAATGAGGAGACAGAGGCTCTGAGATATAGATACCTTATCCTGGATCACATGGGTGCCCAAAGGCAGAGTTGTCTGATCTGGGCCTGAATTCATCTTGGACAGCGAACATCAGAGATGAGGCTGCAGTTTTCAATATGATGCCAAGGTAGTCCTCACTGGGAAGATGATATATGAATAAAGACCTAAAAGAGGAGAAGGAGTGGGCTATGCAGAAGAGCATTCCAAGAAATGAGAGCAGCATGTGCAAAGGCCCTGGGGTGGGGGCATTTCTGGTGTGTCTGAGAAACATCAAAGAGGCCAGGATGGCTTGGGGAGGGAAACAGATGAGGGCAGACAGGTAGCCAGAGGTTAGACTGGAAAGGGCCTTATAAGACTGTGTAAGTTATTGCCTGGGAAGCCATTGCAGGGTTTGGAGCAGGTAATGGAGGTAGACTGACTAACAGGGCCATTCTGGCTGTCCTGTTGACACTGGATTGTAAAAGCATGCAGGTGGAAACAGGAAGACAGCCATCCGGGTGAGGGGTGACAGTGGCATGGATCAGGCTTCTAGTGGCAGTGGTGAGAGTGGGGGGTGGATTGAACTTACTGATGGGTTTGCAAGGAGTGAGAGAGAGAAAGAGGAATTGGAGATGCCCCCAAACTGTTTGGCCTGAGTGACTGGAAGTCAGGGTCTGCTGTGACTGAGGTGGATGATAGATTTGAGATGCCTGTTATCCATTGTATTAGTTCTCCATTGCTGCCATAACAAATTATTACAAACTCAGTGGCTTAAAACATGTCCATTTATAATCTTACAGTTCAGGAGGCAAGACATCTGCACAGGCCTCACTGGGCTAAAATCAAGGCATTAGCAAGGCTGTGTTCCTTCTGGAGGTTCTAGAGGAGAATCCATGCATCGCCTTTTCCAACTTTTAGAGACTGCCCACTTTCCTTGGCTTGTGGCCCCTTCCTCCACCTCCAAAGCCAGCAGCATGGCACTTCCCTGAGCCTTTCTTCTGTAGTCACATCTCCTGCAACCAAAGCCAGGAAAGGATCTCCACTTGTAAGGGCCCTCGTGATTATATTGAGCCCACCCAGACCATCAGGATAATCTCTCCATCTTAAGATCTCTAACTTAATAACATGTGCAAAGTTTCCTTTGCCACATAAGGTAACATAGGAACAGGTCCAAGGGATTAGGGTGTGGATCTTTTGGGGGGCATTACTTTGCCTACCACACATATATATCCAGGTGGAGGTGCTCAGAGACAGTTGGATGTTTGAGTCTGGACTTCAGGGGAGAGCTGTGGCTGAAGATGTGACTTTGGGGAATGTTCTTGATTCTTCCAGACATGTTTTTTGCTTGTTCAGTCCCCAGGGCTCTTTGTCCTCCAAACTGTGAGCTTTGCGTTTCTGGTAGAACCTTGGTCTTTTCCTCTTTGTATTTCCCAGGCCATATTCCAAAGAGTGTTCTGGAATGTCTATGACATGAATATAGTTTAAAATCAAAATTTAAGCCAAACTCATCTCTTAGACAAGGAACATGTACAGGTCCCTGCTTTCAGGACAGCCACTGATGTGTGAGCTCTGCCCTCCTTGTAGCGATGCCATGCGGGGCCTGGTAAGAGCTTAGGGCAGACCCTGAGCCTGCTGAAATCATGTTTTAACTTCTAGGTCCCCACCTTTGTCAGCTGGAGGTGAACTTGGTGTCATGGTTTGGGGTTTTGTGGGACACATGCAGCAGATGTTGCCTTGTGAACATTCTCCTGTGGATGGTTTTTGGGTCAAGGCCCAGTACCGCAGCCCACTGGATCTCATTGAGAGTTAATTTGCAAAGCTTAGAGGTGCCTAATGCAGCAGCAGAGAGGGTAAGTAAACACAACCAGCAGAATAGACTTCCCACCAGTGACTCAGAGGAAGGTCTGTGGGTGTGGGATCCACGACCCACTTTGCTTATTGACATCCCAGGTGCGGGGCCGGGAGGAGGTTCAATCATGAGGCACATTCAGAGTTTGCTAAGCCTTCTCATGAGCAGCACAATGGGCACATATTTTTACTCTTATAGATAGGTTTTGGAATGAGCCTCCTTATGTTGAAAAAGGAAGTAGTTTGAATTTTCTCATTGTCCTTACAGAAGCATAGTGATTAAGAGCAGTTTCCAGAATCCCTCTGTCTGGATTCAAAGCCCAGATTTACACATACTAGCTACAGATCTTAAACAAGTCACACCATCTCTCTGGGTCTGTTTCCTAATCTGATTGTATAAGAGTACTTCAAAAAGTTCATGGAAAGACTCATATTATCTTTTAATTCTGTGTTTCCATGAACTTTTTGAAGTACCCTTGTATAAGACTGCAAAAACCTCAAACTCTGGATGAGAGGGAAGGATGGAAGAGAACCTTTAAATGATCATCCAAAATGTATTAGGTGCTTATTATGTGCCAGGCACTAGATACTGTTATACTTTCTAGTATATAGATAAGTTTATATATAAACTGAGGCACAGAGAGATGAAATGACTGGTGCAAAGTCCTAGCAAGGTCAGGGCTGAGATTTTAATGCAGGTGGTCTGGCTCCAGACTCGTGTTCTCAGCTCTTGACAATAATAAAAACTACTTTTTAGGATTCTCTGAAGGATTAACCAGAGATTTGATTTATGTACAGCACTTAGCCCAGTAAGGAGTAACTGGTTGATAAATGATACCTAGCATTATGTTTTAAATTGAGATATAATTCACATACCATAAAATTTACCATTTTAAAGTTTACAGTTTGGTGTTTTTTAGTATACTGACTGTATTGTGCAACCATCACCTCTATCTAATTTCAGAACATTTCCAAAGCTCCAAAAACAAATTTCATACGTACTAGCAGTCACTCCCCATTTCCCTTTCCCTCAGCCCCTGGAAATCAGCAATCCACTTTTTATCTCTGTGGATTTGCCTATTCATGAAATTTCATGTAAATAGAATCATACAATATGTGGCCTTTTGTGTCTGGCTTCTTTTACTTAGCACAAGGTCTTCAATATTCATCCATGTTGTAGCACGTATCAGTACTTCATTCTTTTTTATGGGTGAATAACATTCCACCATATGGGCATGCCATCATTTGTTTATCCCTTCACTGATTGATGGATACTTGGGTTGTTTATTCTTCTTGGCTATTATAAATAATGCTGGTTATGAACATTTGTGTACAAGTTTTTGTTTGAATGTTTGGTTTCATTCTCTTGGATATATACATACTTAGGAGTGGGATTGCTAGGCCATGCAGTAATTCTATTCTATTTAGCTTTTTGAGGAACTGTCAGACTGTTTTCCATAGCAGCTGCAGCAGTCTATATTCCCCCAGCAATGTACAAGGTTTCAGTTTCATGCTGGTCAACGATTGTTACATTTCATTCTATTAATTATAGTCATCCTAGTGTGTGTGAAGTGGTATCTCATTTTGATTTTGATTTGCATTTCCCCAACCACTAACAATGTTGAGCATATTTTCCTGTACTTATTGGCCAATTGTATACCTTCTTATGAGAAATGTCTATTTGCGTATTTTTTAATTGGGTTATCTTTTTATTGTTGAGTTATAAGTGTTCTTTCTGTGTTCTGGATACCAGACCCTCCTCAGATATACAATTTGCAAATATTTATTCCCTTCTGTGGGTGTCTTTCCACTTCTTGATAGTGCCCTCTGATGAAGAAAAAATTTTAATTTTGAGGAAGGTGCCTAATATGATTGTCTATGATCCACCTTCAATCCCACTTTTTAAATTCCCAGACATCACTATGGCTTAGGAATCTGTTAATACCATGCTGGTTTCGGGGGTAAGGAAGACAAGATCAGTTCTCTGTGTTTTGTCAGACTCCAGACTCAGGATGAGAAGAAGGAGGGAAGAGGACCTTCAAGGGATCTGATCAAGCTGTGACTTTGTGGCTACCACCACCTTCCCTGACTTCAGAACCTCTTTCTCTGACCCTGCATGACATCAGTGTGTGGGGAAGCACTCCCATGAGTTGTTAGAGGCTATGAATGCTTTGTTTTTGTCTCACATGGCCTTGCCTACAAGCATCTTGCATCTTTCCCTAGATTGGAGGAATGCTCAAGAATCATGGGTCTTGTCACAGAGTGTCCTCAGTCTGCTTCTGAATCTGTCTGTGCTCATTTCCCCTCCTACTTCTCCACAGCTGCCTAGATGAAAACCTGCTGCAGTCTCTGACAATTCCCTGTTGTAGAGTGTCCCAAACTTCATCAGAATCACCCGGGGAGCTTATTAAACATGTGGATTCTTGGGCCATTCCCCAGAAATACTGAATCCAAATTTCTGGGGGTAGGGCCCAGGATGTGCATGTTTAAACAGATTCCCAGGTGGTTCTAATGTCAGGGGGTCCACAGACCACATCCTAAGGCACACTGCCCAATTGTAGAAGCCTTCCCACCCAAACTTGTCCTGAGACCTCAAGAGAGGATAAGCCCAGTGGTTCTCAACTTAGCTGCATGTTAGAATCACCTGGGGGAAGTTTAAAACCCTTTGATGTCTAGGCCATACTGCAGACCAATCAAAATAAAATCTCTGGGCATGGGACTTGGGCATCAGAAGCTTTTAAAGCTCCCTAGGTGATTCTAAGTTGCAGCTAAGGCTAAGAGACAGTGGTTATATAACCTGCCTGGGACTTGGAGCTGTAAAATTGTAGGTGCTTGTTTCCCTTTGCTAAAGCCCTTTAACCCACTCAGGTCAGCTGGATTTGGAAGGTTATGTTTCACTCTTTTACTTGTGATGCAATTTAGTTTTTGTTTTCATGCTGCAAACTGAAGGTACAGAATTGCAAGGGATGGAATGTGCATGTACCTCCACGTTCTCTACCAGCCTGTCATCCTCAGCCCCAAAGGGCACTGCTTGAGACATCTTTACTCACTCACATGATGGCTCTAGGTGGATCAGGACACCCCCAGGGAGCCACTGATGTTCTCTAGCCTCCGGATAAAGATATCGTCATCTTCTGATCAGGAGCCTATGGCACCAGGGTCTTCCTGGTGAAGAGTCTTCTATGAGTCAGGATGCCTGGTTTGAATTTTAGCTCTGCCACTTGGGTGGTCAAGCTACTGGCCCTCCCTGAGCCTCCACTTCCTCTCTGTGAAATGGGGAAAAACAAAGGTACTGATCCTTTAGGGTTGTCTTAAGCATTAGACAAGATGATTTGTGTAAAATACTTAGCCCCATGCCTGGTGGACCCTCCCCTTCTCCTCAAGGGCTACCTTCGCAGGAGCCATGGTGACAGGCAGGGCAGGTGATTGGGACCATGCCAGTGATAGAAGCAACAACCAGCCTCCATGTCTAGAATATTCTCAAGCACACAAGCTCAGTCTATTCCTTTCATTTGCCACCCAAGCCCCACCTGGTGAGACTTCATCATTTGTACTCTATGCCACACTTCCCAAACTCCACTTCAGTCCCTCCCTGCAGGCATAGCTTATGGTAACCATCCCAGTTACCTAATGCACCTGAAGTTTTGCTCAGTATAATGTCATTAGTGTGAGGAGGGGACTTTCAAAATCAGGCAACTAGGAGAGATATGCTCCCATACTCATAGCGAGACGCATGCCTCATCCAGTAAGACCTCAGCTGTCCTCCTTGACTCTGTTAGTTCAGACTTAAGTGTGTAGACACTTTACAGTTTCCCCTTACCTTGCCTGGACCTGCATACATGTTACTGATAATTACATGTTCTCCTAGAACCAGTGCACTGACTACATTGCATTCTTACTGATATAATTTTCAGAACATTTCCAAATGTACATGATGCTACCTTTACAAAACTTATAACCACACATCCCGAATTTCCATTCAACAATATTCAACATCTGACCATGTACCAGGCATGGTTCTTTTATGTATGTGTTACTTAAACTGATTTCCCAACTTTAACATTCTAGATTTTCCCTTCTGACCAATACTGCTCATCGTCTGGCACGAGGAAAGTGTTGGATACATAATGGTTATTACCTTGGCGGGGACGTGGAGTCTCCATGCTTTCCAGCAATGAGAGCTCTCAAATAGTTGCCATGTTGATGCTGACCACTCTTCCAAGTGAAGAGAAGTGTGGAGAGGAATAGAGGAAAAGAAATCTCAATGGACAGAAGGGAGCAGACTCCTTGGAGGGCAAAGTACCCCTGAGAAAAGAAGGCAAGGAAAAGAAGGCACTTGCAACACGTCTCCTCAACAGGTCCAGATGGCCAGCGTATGAGGCACTGTGCAGAGCTGGCTAATCCTACTGCCCAACAATTCACAGTCAGATCACAAAACCTCAGAGAGATAGTCCAGAGGTCCAGACAGAAGCAGAGGGAGAACAAGGACCTGGTTAAAATTTGCCATTTTGAAAATCCGATGATTAGAGGAGTGATCAGAGACTAGGAGGAGGGGAAATTTACAAGTATTTCAATGTCACCAGGATCTTGGGCCCCTAGCAGCCCTTGAAGTTTAAGACCAAATTATCCCAGCCCATGCAGGTAGCATTTTTTCACCATAATTACAAACAACTGACATATGGGAATGTTATAGATGGCTTCTGAGCTGTAGACCAGCGTTTCTTAAACTTTAAAGTGCATATGAATCACCTGGGTTCAGGTTAAAATGCAGATTCTGGTTCAGCAGGTCTGAGCTGGAGCCTGAGACTCTGAACTTCTAAGAAGCTTCCAGGATATGCTGGTGCTGCTGGTCTGTGGGCCCCACTGTGAGGCTGGAGGCATGCTTGGTGAACAGACGCAGGGGGCCTGAGTGGAGGTGCTTTGAGGTGGCGTAGAAGCAGCTGGGGTCCCTGCAAAGCACCACTAGTATCTTGGGGACCCATGTCCAGAGGAGGCCTTGTGGACTTTCCCTAGTTGAGAGCGAGGAGCCGGCCTTACTGGCTCCTTCTCAGATAGAGAAAAGCAAAAATTTTCTATAGCACTATTCACAATAGCCAAGATATGGAATCAACCTTGGTTTACATCAACAGATGACTGAGTAAAGAAAATCTGGTATATTCATACTATGGAATATTTCTCAACCATAAAAAGAATGAAATTTTGTCATTTGTGGCAACATGTATGAGCCTGGAAGACATTATGTTAAGTGAAATAAGTCAGGCATGATAAGATAAATACTGCGTATTGCCACTCATATATGGGAGCTATAAAAAAGTTGAGCTTATGGAAGTAGAGAGTAGAAATGTAGTTACTAGAGGCTGGGAAAGGGAGGAGGTGGGGGGATAGGGACAGGTTTGTTATTGGATACAAAATCACAGCCAGATAGAGAAAACAAGTTCTAGTGGTCTGCAGCAGTGCTAAGCATCCGTAATTAACAATAATTTATTGTATGTTCTCAAATGGCTAGAAGAGAGGAGCTCAGATGTTCTCACCACAGAGAAATGATAAATCCTTGTGATGATGAATATGCTAATTATCCTGATTTGATCATCACACATTGTATTATGTGTATTGAAATATAACTCTGTACCCGACAAATATGTTCAATCAATTTGTCAATTAAAATAAATTCATTAGTTAAAAAAAAAAAAAGAAGCTGCTAGCAAAGTCCCAGTTATGAATGGATTCTAGAGCCACTGGAGTTGAGAACATTGTCCCTAAGCATAGAGAAAGGGAGGTGGGAGGGGAGAGAGTGGGCAGGCGGAAGAAACATAGGTATTGAGTGTTTCCTGATTGCCTTTCCTCCTGGTCCTGACTCTTAACTGTCCCCTAACTATCTACCTAACTGCTTAAGCCCAGCAGCTGTCCTTTGTTTTTTCCTGTTGGAAGAGGAGGTTATGCACAGTGTGCCTGACCCCTTTATGGCTGTGTAAGAGTGGCCTTGGGCCTGGAACATTTTCTTGCCAAGAGATAAAGAGTCTTCCTGGCTCACAATAGGCATATCTCTTTGCTTGGACACATCTTTCCCTGTTCTGGGCTTGATGTATTCTTCTTTGTCCTGTATCCTACCTGTGGGCATCACACGGCACCTGGCTAACCCCAGTGCTATATCTGTTCCTGGCAGGGAGGGATCAGGTGTTTCCAGGTACAGCGGTGCCACCTGGGTTGGCTGCAGAGTGGACCCACTGGCCACGGGGCATGGATGTGTTGCAAGGGACTGGATCTTGCACACTCTCTCCTCATGGGGAGTCAGTGCTGTGCCACTTGGACCTGGCATGTATGTTGTCTGTTCTCAGTGACCTCAAATCATCTCTTACCTGGTTGGCACTTAGCCTCTTAACATTGGCCACACAGCCTAACCACCTGGTGAATGTTGAAACATTCCCTTTCTCTCATCCTGCATGCCCAGTCTAGTGCAATGCATTTTCCAAACATGTATCTCAAATTCTTCCCCATCTCCGCTGCCAATGCCACCATCCCTCGCCTGAAACTTGGGAGCTCCCCTACAGCTATTCTCCTGCTTCCACCTTTACTCCTCCCATGGCAGCCAGAGTAAATTGGATGAGGTCACTTCTTTTAGTAGCCTTGGAGGGTGTCTCATGACATCTTGGTCAGAACCCGGGTGACTTCTCATGACCTACGAGGCCCTTGCCCCTCTTTCTTGTCCTCTGTCCTTTGCCACCTGTGCCCCACCACAAATCCATGCTCTCTGTCAGTGTCCACCTGTGCTCTCTGTCATTTCTGGACACACCCCATTTTCTTTGCTTCCTAAGGTCTTTGTATGTTCTATGCCCTCTGCCTTGAACCAGCATCCACTCCCCAAACTGCTGTCAGTGTCTGGCCCCTTCACTTCACCTTCATGTTGCTAATTATAAGCCTGGTTTGCACCTTATCTTCTCCCTGCCTCCGCCAGTTGGATGGAAGTTCCATGAGGGCAGGGACCCTGCTTTTCTTACCTGATGTTGAATACCCAGCTCCCAGCATCAGGCTCAGTACCTACTGGTTAAAGGACTGAGTGAATTAATGAATAAATAAGCTTTAGGAAAGCAGAGGGCAGGAAGGAGAGTCTAGAAGGGGCTAGCGTGCACAGGAGCCCTACTATGTGCATCTCACATCCACCATCTTGTCTAATCGATCCCACAGATTGCTCTTGGGTTCATCTTGCAAACCAGAGAGTTTAATTAACCTGCCCAAGTCACACAGCCACCGAGTAGCAGAACTGGTTTGTACTCTGCTTTATCTTATCATAGAGTTTCTTAACCTTGATGTTGTGACACATGGGACTAAATAATTCTTCGCCGTGGGGTGGCTGTCCTATGCATTGTAGGGCACTTACCCTCTACCCACTCAATGCCAGTAGCTCCTCCTGGCTAATTTGTGACAATCAAAATGTCTCCAGATATCATTTGGCAGTCAAACGTTGTCAAACGTCCTCTGGGGGGTGTGTGTGGCAAACATCTCCCTGATTGAGAACCACTGGCTTAGCCTGTGGATAATGTCAGCCTCCCATCTGCCCCTCTGCTCTGATCTCCACCCACCCCAGTCCTTGCAGAGAACTGCCGTTTTCCTTGTGGACCCTTCCTCACATCTGTCTGCCCCAAACAGCGATGTTCCAGGTGCTGCAATAAACATTTGCTTTTCTGGTTTATTTAACGTCAGTCCCATGTCCCGATGCTTGTGTCATTGCCATGGGTGCTAGCACTCTGTCTAGAAAATGTGCAATGCATTGTTTTCTTTTGCTTAAATAGCAGGTCTAATTGTTTAGCACAAGATAAACCAGAGTGTCGACGAGGAGATAACTTGTCAAAACAGACTCATCACTCCACCATCAGAAAAGTCTCACCTCCCGCCTTTCTTCATTCAGAGATGGGATATGAATTTTTCTTGGGTATTTTATGTGGATTTAATGTGAACAGTTATTTTCTGCCCTTTGCTGTGGACAGAAAAGATGAGGGGAGGAACATAGCTTCAGAAAAAGCCCCAAATGCATGTGTCTTTTAAAGCCTAAACGAAGAGAGAGAAAGGAATGGAAGTTATATGCTAGAGAGAAAATGTGAGGGAGCTCCTAGCCGGGGGGGTCCAATTAGAGGTAGGACACCCTTTTTGTGCTCATTCTTTTCATTCACTCGCTCATTCATTCATTCATCTACTCATCCATTCAACACATTAGGAGCTGGGAATGTGCTGGTGCTGGGGGCTGGGCATGCATTTGTCTTACTGTCTAGGTGTTTTGGTGGAAGACAGACAGGTCAACAAACCAAGGACAGGGCGTTGGGGGATCCAGAGGAAACACTCCAGGCTCAGTCTAGGGGGACAATCAAGGAAAGCTTCCTGGAGGAGATGAGTTGAGGGTTCCCCTGTGGTTCTTACCCTTTCTTCTAGCTACAGCAAACACCTTTGGGTGGAGCACTCTCACTTTCAGCAGGCAGCCTGGAAGAGGGCAGGGAGTGAGCTGCTCGTGCGTACTGTGACTGCTGCTAGTTTCTGTGTGCTACTGTGTGCTATGGATGGGCACAGACAATCTCATGTCACCCTCGCTGCTGCCCTATGAGGCTGGCACTATTATCAGATGAAACTGAGGCCCAGAGAGATGGGAGATGACTGTGCTTATCTTCCAGGGTTGTTGTAACAATGAGAGGTAATGTATTTAAAGTTTCTGGTATCCAGTACCAGCTCCATATCATTGTTATTACCCATGGTGTCCCTCCTGCTAAGGTAGGGACAGTTCCTTGGAAGATATAATCTTAACAAAGTAGCCTGAGGATCTCTAGGCTAGTGTTTGAAGTTCTAATTTACTTGCTATGGTGGGACCTGAGCCGTCTGTGTGGTTATCAGTTTTAGAACATGCTCCTTGTCAATCTTGAGTGTGGTCTGCATTCCCCAATTTTGATTTAGCCATCTGCATCTTTTTTTGGTTTCCTAAGTGGATGTTTTGGGGAGGGCCGCTTTCCCATTGTCTCCAAGCTCAAAGTGGGAGAGGACAAGGAAGAGCTCTGGAATGCTGGAGTCGACCTGCATGAGGGTACTTCAAACAGTCTGTGGAAAAGTAGAATTAAAAGATAACATCAATCATCCCATAGACTTTTTGTAGACCCCTTCACATCCCCAACCCTGATTCCCTGCCAATGTTGGGAGGTTGTTTCAAAATCCTTTTTTTTTTTTTCCTTTTTAACCGTGTTGACCACTTTTAAGTACAGTTCAGCAGCATTCAGTACAGTCACATTATTGTGCAACCATCGCCATCATTCATCTCCAGAACTTTTTCATCCTGCAAAACTGAAACTCTGTACCCATTAAATAACAACTCCCCTACTCACTCCCCAACCTGTGGCAAATCCTACTCTACTTTCTGTCTCTATAAATTTGACTACTCTAAGTATCTCATATAAGTGGAATCATATAGTGTGTGTTCTTTTGTGCCTGGCTTATTTCACTTAGCTTAATATCCTTAAGGTTCATCTGTGTTGTAGCATGTGTCAGAATTTCCTTCCTCTTAAGGATGAGCAGCATTCCATTGTATGGATATATGTTTTGCTTATCTATTCATCTGTCAATGGATATTTGGATTGTTTCTACCTTTTGGCTACCGTGAATGCTGCTGCTGTGATGGGCTGGTCTTATTCCTTGGTATTAAAGTCAACATTTACTAAGTGCCTACTGCCAGGCCAGGCACGTGCTGGGCTCTGTATACATACTATCCACTATCTTATTTAACCCTCTCATTCTCATGGGAGGTTGTCCCTCTATCATCACATGTAACAAACATTGGGAAGGCAAGCTTAATGTGCCTGCCTCACTTATCCCAGGGTCTCAGAGTAATAGATCCTGGGTGGGAACATGGGTCTTTGTAGCTCATCAGTTTTATACACACAGTAAGTGATTTGAATGAGGAAAATGGGATGGCCCTTGGTTTTGTCCCAGGCATCTATGATACCCCCTTGCATTTGTATATATGTCATCAGCACATATCTACCTTCAGCATACTGTGTTTACTCTGCAAACACTGGCTAACCTTGAAACTCTCCGCCACTCCTCCTTCCCCTTTTTATGACAGAGAGATAAATAAGTTGGTGATGTCTCCGGAAGAAGGACAGTATGACACAGACAGGATCAGACTCTGGGAAGGACCTCAGGGGCTGCTTCGTGAGCTAGTGTTCAGCCAACCCTGCCCAGATGTGCAATGTAGCAGAAGTGAAGACCCCCAGAGGCACAGAGATGAAGACACATCCCAGAACTCAAAGGCTGTCAGGCTCCTGCTCCGATACTGGGAGATACGAAATCCTGCGGCAGGGAAGAGCATCTCTGCTTTCTAAAGCCTGAAGGACGTTTCCACTGAGCTCAAAGGATGGGGCAGGGGTGACAGTAGCTATGGGAAGTGTTAGGAGGACTGGAGAAACGATCTCCTGGTTGTTGATGTCACGTTGTCTAAATCCATTTCTGAAACCTCTCTCTCATGGAGCAGGTACAGGCAGGTAACTTTCAGTGAGCTAATAATATAGTCTTGGTTTGAGATGGGGCTGGAGCAAATGATGTATCCAACTCTCTTCCAGCCTGGCATTCTTCTTGCTGGCCAACGAGATCTTCCATAGTTATTAACACTGTTGAACACATGCCATATGCCAAGCCCCAGGTCAGGTGCTTTAAATCCATGCTCTCTCGAATCCTTCTAAAAATCCTATGAGGTAGGAGCTATTATTAGCCCCATAATACAGATGAGGAAAGCGAGTTTAAGTAACTTGCCTAAGGTCACACGGTGAGTAAATGATAGAGATTTAAATATACATTAAGTGAACTTTGATGGTGGGTGGTTCCTGGGAGCACCTTGAAGGATGGGCAGTAGTTAACCTGGAGTAGAAAGAGACCTCTGTAGTATATGTATTCAGTTCCATAGGTGGAGAAAGGTGGTTTTTAACAAGGAGCTTGAAACAGAAACTCATAAGAGTAGATGCTCTGGGCTACAGGTGCATTATTTTGCTAACAAGTCATTTCTTGCGTGGATATCTCCATCCACATAGCATGCTCTTGGGTGGCGAACAGCAGGCTACCATTTTAAAGATGATGGTTAATTATTTAATGATGGTAATAACACTCCCAGCTAATGCTAGGCAGGAGGGTTGCCTTAAAATAAAGCACAGAACTTATTGGCATGTATGAATGCAGAGTTGCATCCTAGATTTATTGTTTCCATGTGTTTCTGTTTGTTTCTCTTTGGAGAGGGTTCTTGTATGTTATCACCAGACTTTGCTAAATTTCCATGTAATTGTTTTCATGGTTCTAACCCTTTTCTTTGATTTATACTCTTATGGATTCTCCTGTTTATGGTGCCTTCTGGTCTCTGTATGTAGGTGATATTCAAAAAGTTTAACAATTGATCAGGTATGGACACTGGTCAGTTTGAATAAGTGCACTGATCAAATAAATGGATGCAAGCCATAAACAACTCTCTGGGTGTCAATCCTGTCCTGAAGCAGTGGAGATTCTCCCTAGTTTAGTCCATGGGATTAGAGAGTAATTTTTGTTTTACTGAAGTGTGCAGAGAAGTCAAAACAGAGACTCATCAAGCAAGAATTAGGGAATAGCATGTAAAGCAGAGATTTTCAATTGAGAAGTGTGTGATGTTGCTGGGGTGGTGATAGCAGGGGCTATTAAATATCTTGAAATTTTGAATAACATTAGCAGAAAATGAGATGTTAAAAATGTTTACCAAGGGGGCATGGGTTGTAAAAGAAACACCAACGTAAAGGCATGAGCAATAGAAATAACCATCAGTTGATTTGATGTAGTTGGTGGGCTAACATGGAGTGAAACTGTTCGTCTTTTTCTGGTCGATAAATAAGGTCCTCATTGAAAATGTCTGAGGATCCCTGTTGCAGGGCTTTGGGAATCAGGCCAGACCTCAGTCCCCAGGGAGTAAAGATGAGGTGGGACCAGTGGCGATGCCGTTAACCAGTATTCATGGAGTGCAGGCAGGTGCAGGGCTCATGTGTATTGCTGTGGCAAGTGGGGGGATTGTTTGAGAAATAGAAAAGCCAGTCTCAGCTTCTCAAGGAATTTCTGTTCTAGCAGGAGAAACAAAACACTCACCAACGAAGTCAGTTCAATTCTAGAAATATCGATTGAGAGCCTTCTATGGGTAAGAAAAGCTCTCTGCTTGAGAAGTAACTTGAGGATCATCATGAAATGACATGTCAGTGTGATTCGAATGAAGCAGGACAGAGCAATCCTATACGTACTGCTGAGACACAAAATCTCCAAATCCAGGAGTGCTCTAATTAGGAAAGGCTTCCAGGAGAAGGTGACTGTGGGGTCATGGATAGAGTGGCTGTCTCCTGTGGGGAGCCTGAGAGGAGGGTATTCGCTCCTTCGTCAGCCTGGCTTTGGGCAGCACAAGAAATGAAGGCTACCATATATTTAGAAGTTTCCAATGTTTTTACCTAGTGTTTTTTTATTATTATTTTGGCCCCTATGGACACAGTGTTTTGAAGAATTTTATCTACTGATAAAATTGTATTGAAGCAACAGTTTTTTTTTTTTTTTTTTTTTTTTTTTACTAATCAAATCTACCTTTAACTTGAGATCCAGACCTTCCAATTTGCTTGAGATTGATTTATTCATTCAACAAATATTCACTATCCAGTGAATTTATCCATTGGATTAGATTTGGTGGTTTATGACAGAAAACCCAAATTAACAATGGCTTAAGGGAGACAGTTTTATTTCCATCTCACACAAAAGAAGTCTGGCAGCAGGCAGCCCAATGCCCAATGTATAGTAAAGACACAGGTTTCTTCTAATCTGTTGCTCTTCCCTGGGTGGCTTTTATTCAAAAGGTTGCCTCATGGTTCAGTATGGCTGCTGAAGCTCCAGGCATCAGGTCTTCATTCCAGGAAAGAAAAAAGAGGGGAAAAAAGGCAATGGCCATGTGCAAGCTGTCTTTTAGTGGAGCTCCCCAGGAGCTGCCACACAACACTTATCTTACATCTCTCTGTCCAGAATTTAGTCACATGGCAATTCTTGGCTGTAAGGAAGCCTGGAAAATGTGAAAATGTAGTCTTTATTCTGGGTAGCCATAAGTCCAGATAGACTTCGGATTCTAATAGTCAGGAAGAAGAGGAGAATAGATTTTTTTTTTTAATTTTTTTATTTTGGGTGGGAAGCTAGTGGTTGCTGTCATAGGCACCTACTGAAAGCTGAACACCAAGATATGGACTAGAAATAACTATGTGAGAAGTGGCTCTCATAGACTGATTTGCTATGATCATAGCTCAATATTTTTCAAACTTTAGTATGTCTGAGAATCATCTGGAGAGCTTGTGAAAATAGATTCCTGGGTGTTATCCCTGGAGTTTCTCATTCATTAGGTCTGGGGCAAGGAGACTGAGAATTTGCATTTCTAGCAAGTTCTGGATGCTGCCGATGCTGCTGATTTAGGGACCACATGGATCCAATGACTTAGGTCAGGGGGTGGCAACCTAGAGCCTAGGAGTCATATCCAGCTGGCTGCCTATTTTTGTAAATAAATATTATTGGGACCCAGCCACCGTTTTTTATGTGCCACTGTCTAGGGCTGCTTTTGCACTACAACAATGGTTGTAGCCTGAAGCAACCCGTCACAGAAAAAGTGTGCCAACCTCTGCCTCAGGTGAAAGCTGACATGATCTGTTGGGAAGCATGCACATCAACAGGGAAGTCAGTATTTATGGGACTTGGCTTCCCAGCCCAGTCCATCACTAATTTTCTATGTGACTTTGGTTGGGCCATTGCTCTGATTGAGCCTCAGGTGCCTCACTTGTTTATGGGGGGCATTGAGCAAATGATTTCAAAATTCCTTCTGGAACTTCTCTGATTTCAGCAGAAGATCTAGCTGAATGGCCTGTTGCTGTCTTATGAAGTAACAGGTCCTGGCTGAATATGTCCCATTTTGCT
Source organism: Galeopterus variegatus (assembly GCF_000696425.1). Lineage (NCBI taxonomy): Eukaryota > Metazoa > Chordata > Mammalia > Dermoptera > Cynocephalidae > Galeopterus > Galeopterus variegatus. Next base: position 208,313 of record NW_007726922.1, read on the forward strand.
GCTGATCTAGATTTGCTTTTATGTTCTGTTTGTGAGGTGTCCCCTCCACCATGTTTGGAGTGAACACCTTCCTTTCTTCATGTTTGATTGACATCTGACATTTGTCGGAGCTGGCATTCATTAATTCCTACTTTACTCAGCCCTTTCCAACATGTTCTATTCATCACTGTGACTTTTTTGTGTGTGCCTTTGCCACTACTAACCTTCTCAGAGTTCAGAAAAGAGGCACTTAAAGTTTATAATGACATATATAATATCACACCACCTCTCTCTGCTCCAGAGTCATTTTGCTGTGGGTTTGAGAGTCTTTCTCAGAAGCCACAGGGGAGAAAATTCTCCTTTCAATGGTACCCAATCAACCAAAGTGAGACACACAGTTGACTGTATTTAAATCAGAGTGAATGAGTGGAAATGAATATGTAGAGGGATCTCTCTTCATCTGGATTTTAGTAAGCATTGTGGGCAGGTATGCGCATTGGTTAGGAATTGTGTTCGCCAGTAAATAGGTCTGTAAATCAGTTGCTAGAAGAAAATAGAAGTTTATCTCCCCTCAGATTAAAGCAGTCTGGAGGTAGGTGGTCCAGGGCTGGCAAGGTGGCTTCACAGTGTCATCACGGATTTAGGCTTTTTCCGTATTTTTATTGCACTCCTAAGCACATGGTTTGCATTGTCAAAGTTTCTTTGTGGGAGCTCCAGCCATCCCATTCATGTTCAAGGCAGGAAGGAAGAAGAAGAGGAAAAGAGCAAAAGGAGGCATATTCCAGCCATATGCCCCTTCTTCAGGAGCTCAGAAGTCCTACCCCAGCATCAGTCACCTCTAACAAGAAGAGAGGCTGGGAATGACAGTATTTTACCTGGAAACATTGTTTCTAGAATTAAAATGGAGTTCTATTACTAAAGAAGAGGAGAACGGACATTGAATCAGAAACTAGCAGTTTCTGCTGCAATATCTTTCTGAATTACTTTGATCTAGATGGTAGGAAATTAGATTTGAGGATGGTTTGGCATGCACTTTTGTGAGTGTGTTATGAATGGAAGACAGCATAGCTTGCAATCATGGAGAGCAAGCACAGCTTTCATCAGACATTCCTGACTTTGAATCACCACTTACTAGCTGTGTGACTTGGGGCAAGTTATTTAACCTTTCTGAGCCTCAGTTACCTCACCTGTAAATTAAAAATAATAACAACAGCAATGATGATGATAATTAAAATGATGATAAAAAGTCATGCCTTTCTTGCAGAAGTAAATGATATTTTGAAGATCAAGCACTAAGGACAGTTTTTAGCATTTAATGAGTAACAGATACTGTTTTTCAAAGAATAATCAGTAACAGAAGAAGGAATATAAAGTTTGGAATCACCCAGACATAGGTTTAGGTACTAGCTTGACCACTTACTAGCTGGGGAATCCTGAATTGGTTTCTCAATCTTGCTGAGTTTTCATTTTCTTATTCTGGACTGGCTGTTTAGCTCAGTTGGTTAGAGCACAGCCTTACAACACCAAGGTAATGGGTTTGCATCCCCAATCTGGCCAGCCACCAAAAATAAATAAATAAATACATAATTTTCTTATTTATAAAATGCGACATGGTGGGGCCGAACAGAGATAATGTGTGGGAAAGAACTGAGATAACATCAGAAAAAATTGAGCACAAACCCTGGCAGTGGTCCTTGCCTGGTGCCTGTTAATTTCACTTCTCTTTCCTGTCTACAGGATAGGGCCATGAGGACTTGGTTCCTATCTCTGCTGTACTTGCCTAGATGTTCTCACTCCATTTTCTGTCTGTCCCTTTCTCTCCTACGTGCCGCAGGGACATATTTTATCCAGGCTCTAGGGTATTTCTCCCTCACTTGCTCCACCTTGGGCGATGTCTCCATCTACCTTCTGATGGGCAGCCCAGTTCCCATCAGGTGGTCCCTGTTGTGGACCAGCTCCTGTCAGACATCCCAGCTTCTGGGCTCTGGATATGTCACATTCTTCCTCCCTCCCACCGTAGGATATTCTGCTTTTTACTCTCTGGTTGTTGCAGTGCTCATGTGTAACCAATTCCCTGTACTAAATCATCTCTGTTGGAAATACCTGGAGTGGTTTCTGTTCCCCTGACTGGATTGTGACTCATCCACTAACCAAATATTGTATAAACATATTTGATGTAGTTGGTGGACTAACATGGAGTGAAACTGTTTGTCTTTTTCTGGTTGATAAATAAGGTCCTCATAGAAAAATGTCTGAGGATCCCGGTTGCAGGGCTTTCTCTTCACTTACCAATCACTTACCACCCCTTAAAAGTCTGTAGTCTTTTGTCAGGACAGTGTATATAATTTTGTTTATTTAATTCCATGGCCCTTCTTTAGCTATAGGAGAAAGCCAAAAGTCCTTTCTCTGTTATTCAAGACCCCCCATTGTCTGTTGCATAAGCTCCTTTTAAAAATGACTACTCACTTCTGAACTTCAGAAATTCCTAGAATATTTTTTTTTCTGTCTTGTGCATTGATTTTACCTCTAAATTATATCTTCAACCCGCCCATCTCCTTCCATCCCCACCATCAGTCCGAGCCAGGGCTAGCTGAACTCTGCACTTGCATGACCCTGAGACTATGAGCTTTCTTAAACTTTGTTCCATAGATGCCTCACTCACCACATCCCTGGCCTAAGCCACCACTGTCTCTCGCTTGGATGAATGCAGTGTTCCCTAAGCTTGTCTCTTCTGCTGACGATCTTTTCCTCCACAATCCATTCTCCACTCAGCATGCAAAGAAATCTTTCGAAACAATACAATCTGATCCTTTTATTCCCCTGCCTAAGCTTCTGCAGTGACTCCCCACTGCCTTTAAAATGCAACCCAAATCCATTCCCATGGTCTAGGAGGCCCACAACCATCTGCAGCTGCTCTATCCTTGTTTTCATTCTTTACCTTTCTTGTTGTTATCTTCTTCTCTCCAGCCCCAGGAACCTTACTCCTGATCCTGAGACACCCAAGCTCCTCTCCTGTTAGAAGGCCATTGTTTGAATCTCACCTCCCTACATCTGGTTCCTCATACTCTTCCATGCCTTGTTCCTCATGAGTTCTCACACCACAGTAGAATCCCTCCTTCTCACTGCATAGTTGATCTCTACCATGTTGCCCTGATGCTATGGGTTAAATGCATCCCCCAAAGGTTCATGTATTGGAAACTTAATCCTCACTGTGACAGTGTTAACAGGGTGGGAAATTCTCTTATGGTAATTGAAAGGTGGAGCCTTTAAGAGGTGATTAGATTGTGAGGACTGTACCCTTATGAATGGATTGATCTAGTGATGGTTTAACGGGAGGTAATGGGCATGGTTCTGACAGCTTCGAAAGGAGAGCGAATGAGAAGGTTAGCTCCCTTGTTCAACCCATTAGCCATGTGACATCCTGTGTCATTGTAGAGCCACCACCAAGAAAAGGCTCTCACCAGGTGTGTTCTGTGGAGTTTGGACTTCCCACCTTCCAAAACTGTTAAGACCTGGTGATTCCCTTCCTGGCAGTTATCACAATCTATAACTCTTGTTTATTTACGACTTATTGGTTGTCTCTGCCCTTTAGAATATAAGCTCGTTAGGGTAGACACTGTATCTGTTTTTTTGCCTGAGTAGGTTGTTAGCACTTAACCACACTGTCAAGAATGTCTTGATCGCTCAAGATTTGGGTGATGAATTAGTGAACAAATGAATAGACAAATATACAAATACCTAAACACATAAATCACATAAATGGGCCTATAGACTTAGATGAGGGGAAAATATCTATTTTCACTTACCTCTAATTATTTGCTTTCATTTCGAATGGTAGCAGCAACCACAGTAATATCAGCAATTCTCCAGTTTTTTTTCACTGAGAGAAATCACATAATTTTCATATCACATTAATGTTTTTGCAGATATCTCAGAACTATTATTGCTTTCACCAAATCATTTTGAAGTCACTGTAGTTAGTAGAGAAGCACAGATACTGTGTTAGCATGTTAATAATACAGACAATATGTTTCACAAATTTATTTTTAAGAAACTGTTATGATTGTATTTTTACATAGTTTGGGTTTTTTTGGTAATCTAATATATTTTATCTTAATTATTTAATAGTTTTGTTCTGAGAAGGAATAGGAAGGCTTTACCAGCTTGCCAAACTGGTCCTTGTCACATAAAATTCAAGATTCCTTGGAATGAATGAATGGCTTCTGCACTTTTGTTTATTGAGGACCACGCTAAAAATAAGCACATCACATCCTCCCATTACTTAAACCTCATTTATCTTTCAGGGTCCAGGCAAATCTTTCTCCTAGAAACCTTTGTTGCCTGCAGCGGGCTCCCCCTTGTCTGAGAGTGCATAGCACTTACCCAAAACCTAATAAACCCTGATCCTGCATTAGGCCCCTTATGAAGTGGTTTCACTTCTTATGATTTTGTCTTGTTTTCCAACTCATGGAGGCCTTCCATTCCTCTCCATTCATAATCATCCCCCTGGACCCTGCAGTGTTGTTAGCTTCTTTGTAGAACTGAGTTTTTTCCTTCATAGAATTCAGCACAACTTTTAAAAATGTATGTATTTGTATGATCATTTATTTAATGTTCATGTATCCATCAAGAAAGAGACCTTGAATGTTTTGCTCTTCTCCTACTGGAGGCTCCAGAACTTTTATATTGGAAGGGCCCAAGTGCCACCAGTGTGGTTGCAGGTGGCAGGAATGGCTAAGCAACTTGCCTTGAGGCTCAATTTGTTCAGCAAACCCACTGTATTTACTTAGATTATATGTATACTTGAGGTCTGGTGATATTAATGGGAATATTAGCATACATGGGAGGCAAAACCCATGACATCTTGCTACTGCTGTTGTCACCATTGTATACGTAGTACACAGAACAATGCCTGGCACATAGACCCTAGATAAAGTATGTATGTGTGGGTGGATGATGGATGAATGAATGGGTGAATGGATGGATGGATGGATGGATGGATGGAATGAATGGTGGATGGAGTGGATGGATGGATGGGTAGAGGGTTGGATGAATGGAGGGTTGGGTAGTTAGGAGGATTATTTGCTGGGGGTTGGAGAGATGAATAGGAGCGATTGGTGGGAATAGTGGTGTTTTAGTTTCCTGTGGCTGCTGAACAAAGTACTGCAAACTTGGTGGCTTAGAACAGAGGAATTTTTTGTATTACAATTCTGGAGGCTAGAAGTCCAAAATCAAGGTGTTAGCAGGACTACACTTTCTCTGAGAACTCTAGAGGAGGACCCTTCTCTGCCTCTTCTAACATCTGGTGGTTGCCAGCAATTCTTGGCATTCCTTGGCTTGTAGATGCATCATTCCAATATCTGTCTCCATTGTTACACAGCCTTCTCCTTGTGAGTGTATGTCCCTGGTTTTCCTCTTATAAGGACGTCAGTCATTGGATCAGAGCCCGCCCTAATCCAGGATGGTCTTATCTTAATTTAGATAATTACATCTGCAAAGACCCTATTTTCAAATAAGGTCACATTCTGAGGTTCCAGCTGAGCATGGATTGGGGTGGGGGGCATTATTCAACACTGTACAGGTGGTTAGAGGATTGAAGGGATGAGTATGTGGAGCAGAGGAAGGTGGCTTGGTGGGTGGGTGGGAAATTGGAAGGGAGGACCAGGACTGTTGGAAGAGTGGAAGGATGGATGGGTGTAGGGGTTGTATGAATGAAATGGTGGGTGAACGGTTTGAATGGATTAGTGGAAGGTTGTAGGGCTAAATGGATAGAGGGTGGAAAGTTGGATGAGTGGAAGGGTAAATGAATGGAAGGATGGATGGTTGGTTGGTTGGATACACATAAGGGTGAATTGATTACATTATTAATTTCTTCATAACAGAATGTCTGGCATGTCTATTTATCTTCTCTGTATTATGTAGCATAAAACTTTGCATTTAGGAAGTGCTTATTGAGTATTTCTTGTCTTGTCTAATTTCCTCTGAATTCAGAAATGCTGTTCACTTGAATGGCTGCTGCCCACTGTCTTAGGCTGTGAACTTCTAGGGGAGAAGTGGGTGTCTGTGTGAATTCACTTGCTGCAATGTCCAGTCTCGATCTGTGACCAGCCTGGAATGTGCTTCAGGGGAACTCTGAGAAAGAAATTACATGTTGGATATAATTACTGTTGTTTAGAAACTAATATATATATATATAGACACCACTGTTTTATATCCCAATTATTATATACAGTCACATACCTCATAACGATGTTTTGGTTGATGACAGACTGCACATACGACAGTAGTCCCATAAGATTATAGTGGCTATACCATATAGGCTAGGCGTGTAGTCGGCTATACCATCTAGATTTGTGTAAGTATGCTCTATGATGTTTGCACAATGACAAAATCACCTAACAACACGTTTCCCAGAACATGTTTCTGTTGTTAAGTGACACATGACTATATTTAAAATCTTAAACCTGACATCAGACAAGTAAGCCTCAGACATGTACTATTGCTTTCATTATTCCAGATTGGACAGGGGTTAATGTACAGTCAGTGATTCTAAAGTTTGGGTAAATTGATTTCTGTTGAGGGTTTTATTTTATTTGCCTAAGGAGGCGAGTTGAAGTTAAAAGCACCTATTCTGATGTCTATTTAAGTGATTGAGTTTGACAGTGCTCTTTTAATAGGTGGCTTGGAGGTTGATGCCAGATGGATTCATTCAGATGCCAGATTTTCTCAGATGTTTTGTCTGCTCAGAGAATCCTTTTTTTAAAAAAAAAAATTGAAACATAATTGATTATACATATTTGTGGGGTACAGATTTGAATATCAATACCTGTGTACAATGTGTGGTGATCAAATCAGGGTAATTAGTATACTCATGTTTACAAAATGCCATCAATCTTTGTGACCCTTAACCAATTTCTCACTATCCTCCTTCCCCCTCCCTCTTTCCAACTTCTAGTAACCACAGTTCTCGTCTCTTTTTTTCTGAAAGTTCAACATATTATTGTGTGTGTTGCTTCTTTCTCTCTTTCTCTCTCTTTTTTCCTTCCTTCCCTCCCTCCCTCCATTCTCTCTCTCTCTCTCCTCTCTCTTTCTCTTCCTTCCTTCCTTTTCATTCATTCATTTATTTATTTTTTATTAGCTCCCACTTATGAGTGAGGACATGGGGTATTTCTCTTTCTGTGCCTGGCTTATTTTTCTTAACATAATTTACTCTAAGTTCATATATGTTGCTGTAAATGGCAGAATTTCATTCTTTTTATGGCTGAGTAGTATTCCATGGTGTATATATACCACATTTTCCTTATCCAGTCATCCATTGATGGTCATTTAAGTTGGTTCCAACGTGGCTATTGTAAATAGAGCTGCAATAAACATGGGAGTGCAGGTGACCCTTTGACATGATGATTTCCTTTCCTTTGGGGATATACCCAGTGGTGGGATTGCTGGGTCATACGGCAGTTCTATCTGTAGTTGCTCGAGGAAACTCCATACTGTTTTCCATAATGGCTGCACAAATTTACAGTCCCTCCAAGAGTGTATGAAGGTTCTCCTTTCTCTGCATCCTTGTCAGCATTTGTTATTCTCAGATAATCCTTTAGTTTTGGTTCAGATATCTCCAGTGAACTCAGAAGTCTCAGAGAACTAGTCATATTGTTTGAAACTTTTCTTTTTGTCTTTGAAAGGAATAGATTTATAAGTGCTGGAATATTTCAGGCATGCAGAGAAGTACAGAGTATAAAATAACAAACACCCATGTACCAAATATTCAGGCTGAACAAATGTTAACCTTTTTGTCACATTTATTTCAGATTTTTGAAATATATAATAAAGGTGCCGTTGAAGTCTGCCACCTTAATATCTTCTCTTCTTTATCAAAGGAAACCACTAGCCTGAAGCTGATAAACATGTTTTCTCTTTTGTGCATGCAAACCTACAGAGTATACATTATTAGTATGTTTTAAGTTTTTTGTAAACAATTCTATATTGTACATATCCATCTTCAACATTTTTTACTCAATATTATGTTCTGAAATTCATCTGTGCTTACAAGTGTAGCTCTAGTTGATCTGTCTTACCTTTTTTATCCATTGCACAAATGTATAAAAATTTTGCTTGTCCATGGGAACCTTTTCGTTATTGAAAACAATGAAGCAGTGAACATCCTTGTGCATATGAAGGATTTTCTACCATATATACCTGTAAGTCAAATTGCTAGGTCATAGGGTGTGGGCATCTTCAACATCAGAAGAGATTGCCAATATGTTCTGCAAAATGATTGAGCTACCCCATATATATATATATATATATATATATATATATATATATATATATATATA
>NW_007726922.1:216644-226741 GCF_000696425.1 Galeopterus variegatus
ATATATATATATATATATATATATATATATATATATATATATATATATAATCAGTTATGTTTCAATTCAAAAAATAAATTAATAATAAAAAGAAGATTCATCCAATTTATGCCCCTACAGCAAAGAATGAAAGACACAACTTTCTCATATTCTTTGCAAACCTTGGGATTATTAGTATCATTCATTTTTGCTTATATGGTAGGTGAAAAATGGAATCTTACTATTCTTTTCAATTTACAGTTATCATATTACTTGTGAAGTCAAGCATATTTTCACATTTATTGGCCATTTGGGTTTTCTTTTTTATTGGTTTTTTTTTTATTGATTTGTATGTATCTTTTAGATCATGGAACTAATTTTTGAATCTATTAAAAGTATTGCAGATTTTTTTTTAAACTCAGTCTGAAGCTTGCCTTTTAAATTTATGTATTGGGTCTCATCACAAAATTTTTAAAAATTAACATGAAAATTTATTGAACTTCTTTGTAATGGGTTTTGCTTTTTGCATCTTTTAAAAGAAACCATTCCCTACCCCAATACAAAAATATTTCCTTTAAAATGTAAAGTTTTACCTTTCGCATTGAGATATTTATTCCATCTGGGATGTATTTTGTATGTGTGTGAAATAGGGAATCTAACTTTTTATTTTTCTTGTAGAAAGCCAATTACTTCAGCACCACTTTTTAAAGGTCTCATCATTTTCTCACAAATTTGTAGTGACTCCTCAGTTATATAAGCATTTCTGAATTCTCTGTTTTGTTCCATTGAACATATTTATTTATTCTCATGCCTTTTTATACTTTTTTTTACATTAAAGTAACTTTTTAATAAGATTTGATTTCTGAGGGGATGAGTCCTTCTGCTTTGTTTTCTCTTCATCATAATTTTATGTTTTGTTCATAGCCCTTTATCCTTAGATATAAATTTTACACTCAGCTTGTTACGCTATGAAAAACTTTATGGGTTTCGTTGATTGGTTAAAGTTTTGTTGAGTTCATAGATTAATATAGAGCAAATCAATATTTGATAGGGAATCTTCCTGTTCATGAACATGGTATAGTTTTCATTTATTTGGGATATATTTTAAATAATTCAATGAAGTTTTAAAACTTCTCCATACCTCACATATTGAGTTTAACTTATTCATGAGTGCTTTATAATTTTTTTAACTAGTATTTTAAATGGGATAGAAAGATAGCTATAGACATGGATAAAACATTTTCTATTTTACTAGTATTTTGAGTGGAATAGATGGATAGCTATAACCATGGATAAAACATTTTCTATTTGGTGGTTGCCAATGTGTAGGGGCATTATTGTTTTCTGTGTATTGATGTTGTTTTGAAAACATTCTGAATTTCTTATTAGTTCTCATTATTTACCTGGAATTTATCTTAGATATTTCCATGTAGGTAATCATATTGCTTGTGAATGTTAAAATTTTCTTGTCTTTCTAATGCTTTTATTGCATAAATAATCTTTCTTGTCTTATTACACAGGCCAGGAATTTCAGTTCAATGTTAGGTAGAAGTAATATTCAATAAATTATTAGGGCTTAACAGATATTGGCCATTCTTGTCTTGCTCCTACTTTTAAGTGACTGTTTCTATCCTCTTTCCATTTAGCATGGCATTTGTTGTGGGCTTTTGTGTAACTGCTTTTGTTTTTAAGATCAGGTTAAGGAAAATCCTTTCTATTCCAATTTGCTAAATTTTTTAAAAAATTATGAATGGTTCTTGAATTTTATCTAATCCTTTGTCTATATTTACTGAGGTGGCCATGCATTTTTTTTCTTTCATGTGTAAATGTAGTGAATTGCTTCAATAGATTTTTTTTTAATGTTTAAATCATCCATGGGTTTCTGAGATAAATTCTATTTAGTCACATTTCTTGTTACATTTCTGAATTTGATTTTTTTTTAAAGATTTTTGCATCATTTCTAACATGGGAGATAGGCTTATAATTTTTCTTCTATAAACTGTTCTTGTCTGGTTATTAAATCAAAGTTTATATTGTTTTCATAAAACATGTTGGGAAACTTCCTTAATTTTCTGCTTCTCAAAACAGTTTACATAAAATGTGTTATTTAGTCATCAAAGATTTAATAAAGCTTTTTATTCCATAAAGCTCTTTGGAAATGAGACTTTTTATGAATTAATTTTTTACTACTATTCATTTCTTAGATGGCTATAAGTTTAAACTAGTTTTAAATTTCATGTAGGGTTAAAACATAAACATATAAGACTCCATTATTCTTTTTTCAAAATTATTGATACAAAGTTTTTTATAGTATTGTTATATAATACTTTTCTCAACTTTATTTGCAATACTTATATCCCATTTTTATTGCTAATATTTTTTATTTAATTTCTTTTGAACAGTCTTGTCAGAAGATTCTTTTATTAGTTTTTTTCCCCCTAAGATCCAGCTTATAGTTTTATTTGTTTTACTTGGCTTCTTTTTTGCTTGCTGTTTTTGGTTACTATTTTATCCATGCATGATCTTTTTCTTTCATTGGTTTTGGTTCTTTATTCTGTTCACAATTTCTTAAATGTTAACTTATTATTGTTATTTCCTATTTGAATATACACATTTAAGGATGCATGTTTCTGTTTTATTGCTACTTGACCTTGATAAGCACAAGGGTGTTTTTAACTATAAGAAGTGGGATTTAGATGAGGCAAAGTGATCTCTAATCCAGGCTCTATTCTTTCCCCAGGCCAGTCCGCCTCAGTGCTAGATTTAGCCTCCTAAAATTCTTTATGAACTTGCTACCATGACTGCTCAAAAGACATCATCGTCTCTGCCTTACTCATGACTTATAGTGCTCAGGATAAATGGTATGTAGGGGAAAAAGTAGGTCTTTAGAGATATGGGCATTCAGGTTCAAATCCCAGTTTTCCTCTAACTTTGGGCAAATTAAATTATAACAGCAATGTTCTTATAAGGTTTTTGTGAAGATTAAGTAAGATTAGAGAGTCTGATATGTGGTAGATGCTCAGTAAATATACAGTATCTTCCTTTTGGCCTGACATTTAAAGTCTGCTAGATCAAAGCCCCTCTTCAGTGGTATCCTCTGCTACTCACAGAAACGATCTGTCCCAGTGATCTCATTTTTTTCTTGAATTTGGGATGTTTCAAGTGAAATTTTTCTGCCTCTGCTTTACTCTTCTCCATCCACTGTTTTTCCAAGTGTGGCCCCAAACTGTGTCAGAATTATGTGTGGGGCTTTTTCAAAGTGAAGATTCTCAGGTTTTACCGAGACTCGCTGCCTGACTTTCTAGGGGTGGGGCCTGGGATCTGCATTTAAGAGAAGCTCCCAGGTTGAGTGGGATCTGCTCCTGTGGTTGAGACTTCCTGCCTCAACAGATCCTTTCTTTATGTCAAGCACGGCACTCAAATCTTCCAGGAGGTCTTTCCCACTAGCCAGTCCCGGGTGAGCTCACCCTCTTTCCAACCTTGAGGCAGAATGTGTCTTTGCCCATGCTTCTCCCTGGCCAGCAAGTGTCCCCTCTGGCAGATGGTGAGCCCATTAAGCGAGGGGCCTGTGTCTTGTTTTGACTTGACCTTTTCTGTTGAAAGCTCAGTGCACAGTAGAAGGACTTAGGAAGAGTGTGGAAAGAAGCATGGCATTGTAGTCACCCAGGTTCAAACTGCAGCTCTGCCAAGCTGCAAGATCTTGTCCCCTTGGCTTAGCTTCCTCAGTCCTTTTAACTAAAGGAGATAATAGCTGCATCCACCCCACAGGTCTTCATGGGAAGATTAGATGTGATCGGCCCTTTGAAAAGTGCTTTTCTTCTCTCTCCTATTCTGAATGAGGAACAACTTGAATTATCATGAGAATATATCTATCATTAGGATTATCTTTCTGTTATCTTCTTCCTGCGTTTAATAGCCTCCCAGATTTCCTGATGACATCGTTTTGGGCATGTGTGCCATTGTCTTTTGGCTGCCATCCTTGTCCTTTGGGGACTTATCTTTCTAGTCCATTCTGATTCTGCAGTTTCCCTATTAAAGTCTTCAGTATAACAGGTAGCTTGAGATCTCTCAGCACAAACAAAATGGCTTTTTTAGTATCTGATGGTAATCTGAGAAATGAAAATATGTCATTATGGTGTCCACACTGCTGCAAGTGTAGCCTTTATAAAATACCCATCTAACCATGTTGCCCTCCTGCATGAAAGTCTGAGCTGGCTGCCGTGGCTGACAGGAGCAGGCCATCCTGGCAGGTCAGGCAGGTTCTGGTCAGTCTCTCTGCCCTGTCATCTGTGCCAATTGCCCAGTACTGCGTTCACCCTGGAATGTTCTGTTTTCCTTGGTGTTTTCCTACCTCCTTACTTTTGCTCATGCTGTTCTCTTTCCCTGGAATGCCTTTTCTCTTTGCTGAATAGTATGAATCCAGAAAATTTCAATTGAAATGGTCCATTCCCTGATGTGTCTCTTCAGCCACACATGGACACACAAGACAGAATTAATCCCTTCCAGCTTCATACACCCAGAGCACTTTAAAAAATACTTTGAGTTACTACTCATTATTCATTCAACACATATAAGTTGAGCACCTACTATGGGCCGGGCACTGATATGGGCTCTGGGGACCCACCTGTGAAAAAGCAATGCCCCTGCACCTGTGGAGTTTACCTTCCTTGTGTTTTATTGCTACTTGTTTATGACCATTCTTTCTATCAGACTCTGAGATTCATGTGGGGTGGTGTCTTGTTGATATCTGTGCATTTTTACTGCTAATTGAAGTCATTTGAATTGGGAAGTGGGAATTCCGTGGAGAAGAAAAACTACACTCTTAAGTGTAGGGTAGGTGCTGAAGAGATTGCATGACTAGTCATGATGCAATAGCTCCAAAATCCCAAGAGCTGAGTGTTGCACTCAGTGTTTCTTCTCTTATGACCAGTTCCCCTGCCTTTGTACAGGAGACAAGAAGAGGAGCTCTGGGGTAAGCAGACTGCATATCCGCCTACACCTCATACTTAACTACCCTGGGCAACTAGGACACACTCCTGAGTCTTGGTTTCCTTGTCTGAGTAATGGGTGTATTTGTTTCCTTTTGCTGCTATGACAAATTATCACAAACTTCATAGCTTAAAGTGGCTCACATTTATTATCTTATCTAAGCTATATGTTTTGGAGAGTCCAAAATGGATATTACTGTGTTAAAAACAAGGTTTGTAAAAGCAGGGCTGTGCTCCTCTGGACACTCTAGGGTGGAATCTTGTTTCCTCCCATTTTCTGCTTCTGGAGACCACCCACATTCATTCCTTGGCTTGTGGCCCCTTCCTCCATCTTCAAAGCTAGAAGCACAGAAGCTTCAAATCTCTCTCCTTCTGACACTCCTACCTCTCTCTGACAAGGACACTTATGATTGCATTGAGCCCAACCAGATGATTCAGGATAATCTCCCTGTATCAAAATCCTAATGTTTGCAAAAGTCTCTTTTGTCATGTGAGATAACATCCACATGTTCCTGGTATTAGGACATGGACATCTTTGGGTGGCTGCTATTCTGCCTACCAGGTATGATGATATGGGTATAAGTATGGGTATGGGAATGATGATAACAGTGGCTTTTCCAAGGGGTCATCAGAATGATTCCAGGAGACACATGTATTCATTCATTAATTCATTCAGTGAATATTAATCAAATGCTTCCTAGGAGGCAGTCACTACTCACAAAAAAATGCACAAAATTCTGTGTCCTCATAGAGCTTTCATTTTAGTCAGGGGAGACAGACACACACACAAAACCAATAAATTATATACTATATCAGGGGTGCTAAGTGTAATGGAGGAAAACCAAAGGAGGGAGAAGGACAGGGGCATGGTAGGTAAGGTGTAACCTATTTAATCAAGAGGTCATGTTGGGTCTCGCTGAGAAGGTGGCTATCAAACAATGAGTGTAAAATGCTCAGAACAGTGCCTGGCACAGAGTACGCACTCTTCAATGTAAGTTAAAAATTAATTTAAACTAATAAGTAGGAAATCTACCTCTCATTGTCAACCCACCACCCATAAAACATAATCCTCGTCTTAAAGGAATGCTGAGCTTTGGAAAGGCTGTTTCCATATGGAATACGACATACCCAGACATTAAAATACTATTATAGATTTTCCTCCCCTTTGGCTTTCTTTTGGAATAGCAAAAACTGGGAGACCAATAGTTCAGTGTAGGGTGAGTAAGTTCCTGAAGCAAGAATTTTGGACAGGCAGGGACTGGGACCAGAGAGGTCTCTCTCCCTGCTCCTTCTGTTAGGAAAGAGCCTTGTAGAAGTTGGCCCTGGAAGCATTGAGATCCCAGTTGCAATGTAGGAAGATTACAGGAAACAGAAACTCTACAAGGTTGAGGTAGATAGAGGAAGTAGGGGGAGCAATCCCTTTGTGGATTGAGACATTTTGAGGGACTTATAGCACCAGCCCATGGAAGACCAAGTGTGGGGGGGATCGTTGTCTTGCAGGATGGACTGTTTCTTGTCTATTCTGAAGTCCAGAAATGCCCATTTCTGCAGGGCCCAGTGCTAGGCTATGTCAGCATTCAGGGACACTGATATCTGACTATTCAGCAAATGCAGACCTATACTGGTACATTTCCTGACTGTTAATTCAAGTTCAGGAATCCAGGCAGTTTGCAGGCAAAATGTCCTCACATAGGTCTTCACCGTCGAAGGCTGGAATTGTGCTTGGGGGAAAAATGGGAGGAGCTTCTTCCTTGCTGTTGACTAAGAAAGTTAGATCTTAAATAACTCCTGAAGCATTGGCTTGAGCTGGTTGGCAGCAATCCTAAGCCTTGGAAACTGGACCCAGGCTGCCAAGGGATTGATTATGAAGGAATTAAAATAAATAATTACTTGCATGGGGTTTACTAGATGTCAATCACTATTTTAAGTATATAACAAATATGAACTCATTTAGCCCTCATGATAATTTTGTCAGGTAAGTATTACTATATCCACTTTGCATAAAGATAACTGAGTCATAGAGAGGTTAAATATCTCATCCAAGGCCACAAAATTAATAATTGTTGGAAACGGGATTCTAACCAGGTAGGATAACTCTAGTCTTAATTGCTATAGTAAAGGGAGAATGTCTTGTTGGGTTCCCCCTGGAAACAAACCCTGACTGAAGATGGAGTGCACCTTGTTTATCTGGGACATGCAGGCACACTGGCGGGGAGACAGAGGTGATGTGAAGAGGGGAAGGCTATCAGGAAGGGGTATGTTACTAAGCCAGATACCATGGAGAGCAGCTGAAACTTAATCCTGCAAGAAAGCTCTGAGAATCAATGTTAAATGCATGCCTGAGAATTGTCCCCAACATGGGTGAGGGAACTGAGGTATTTATACAACTACACCCATTAATTATCTTTTAAAAGCTACTGCAGGGTGGAGAGGGGTGTTAATTCCCAGACCCTTCTGACCCACCATGCATGGTGGCTGTGTGGGGGCCATACCCAGAGAGCTGCTCTCCGACAAAGATGCAGGTGCTGGCTAGTGGAGTCAGGCTGGCTTTGGTGAAATGGTAAGAGGCTCTGAGGGCATTCAGGTGGAACACCAGCAACATCTATATCGGGTATGGAACTCAAGTCTGTAAAATCACCAAACAAGTAAAGAAGGTTGACAGGAACCGAGATCCTAATTCCTAAAACCAGACAGCAATCTTTGAACCAAGGTCACAACAATAAGCAAAGTTAACATGTATTAAGTACTGATTGTATGCCAGACATTTTGCTAGGTATTTTGCAGTCATTAGCTTATTTGAGTCTGAAAATGAGCCAAAGAGGGGTTTCATCACCCTGTTTTCTGGATGAAGAAACTGAGATTATGATAGTAATGTCCATGAGCTAGTAGAGAGTGGAGCCAGCATTTGAATCTAGATCTATTTGCTACCAAATAATGGCTGTGGTGGTTTTATGTATAAAAATAAATGAGTGCTTATACAAGGATGTAAGTTCCTTAAGGGCAGGGAACAAATCTTTTCATCCACATTTCCCCATTATCTACACCAGTGATTTTCAATGAGGAGTGATTTTTCTCTTTGAGGGACAGATGTCCACCATTTGGCAATATCCGGCAACATCTTTGGTTGTCACGACTGGGATTGAGTGCAATTGATATTCAGTGGGTAGAGGCCAGGGATGCTGCTAAACATCCCACAGTGCACAGAACAGCCCCCACAACACGGTATTGTCCATCCCCAAATGTCAACAGTGTCCCAAGGTTGAGAAATTGATCTACATATTGTGTAGTACATTGTTAGCAGAATATCCACATGTTGGCTGGTGAATGTGTAGACGTGCCACTTCTCCAAGGTGGTAGAAACTGAAAATAAAATGATACCCACAAGCATTTAGAGTTTATCAAGCATTACCATATGCACTATCTCATTTGGCCATCATAAAATCTCAAAGGGATTCAGAACCGATGGTATCATCACCATTGCAGAGATGAAGGAAATTAAGAGACCGCTGTGTGTGTGGAGCCACTGCTTAGTCTAGCTTTGTCTGACTCTGAATCCAGGGCTCTTTAAACTACCCTATAAGGCTTTTGGGTGCATTTAAAGGTGGCATTTTGGTCTACTAATGAGTAAGGGAGGCAAAGTGGGTTTGTTATGAAGATGGGAAAGTATATATATCAGGATGCTTTTAGCTGCAAGTAACAAAATCCCAACTCAAATTTATTTCATCAGTAAAGACATTTATTATATTATGTAATAAAGTCTTGTGGTGGCCCTAGGATTGCTTAAATCAATTGGAGAGCCATGGCTCTAAAAAAAATAACAACACTTTTTCATCTCTTTCCTCCTTTTCCTTGGCTGCATCCTCAAGGTACTTATGATGTGTGCTGCAGTTCCAGGTATGAGATCTAGACATGGTGGCAACCAGAAAAAGAAGGGGGACCTTCTATTTCATATCTTCTTAAGGGTGAGAACATTTCTCAGAAGCCCTCAAGATGGCTTCCCCTCATGTCTCTTTGGTCAGAACCAGGTCACATGCTCACCCCTAAGCCAGTCACCAACTAAGGCAATGGAGCTACCATATTGGCTTGAAGCAGTGGTTCTCAACTGGAGGCGATTTTGTTTCCCTCTTCCACAAGAGCAATGTCTGGAGATATTTTTGGTTGTCACAAGTGAATATGTGCATGTGGGAATGCTATTAGTATCTATTATGTAAGGGTCAGAGATGCTGTGAAATATCCTACAATGCACAGGACAGCCCCCACAGCAAAAAATTACCTGGTCCCAAATGTCAGTAGTGCAGAGGTTGAGAAACCCTAGCATAGGGCAAAAGGAATTTAATTTTGAGCCTCATGGGGGAGAGGTGAGGACCTGAAGGAAATGAAGACTCCATCAGCACAGAAGAAGGGGAGCATGGAAGTTGGGTGGGGCACCAAGATTGTCTGCTGCAAAAGGACTTGGCACATTTTTAATGACTGATGTCATAAGAAACACACACAGCTTTTTTCCACAAAATGTCTCTGGATGTCTCTGTCAGACAGTGCCGTGGCCCGAACAGGCCATTGGTCTGACCCCATCTGGCATTTCTTATCTCCATCAGGCTCACTGACAAACCCTGAGGACAGGATGTCACCTCTGGCAGAAGATCAGTCAGGATTAATTGGTGGTGAAGCTCTGTCCCACTTTGAATATCTCTCTTGTGCAGTCAGAGCAGTGCAGACCAGTTTGCAAGAGGCATGAGCTTGAGCCTGCTGTATGAAAGGATGTGAACTAGCCAGAGACCTCTGGTGAATATAAGGGAAAGGAGGAATATTTTTAACTTGCTTCTTTTGGGGGAAAGGAAACAGTAGTTTCCTGGAGAAGGGCATTAATATTCTGAACGATACCATTTGGTAGTTTTGAACTCCTGGGATACATTTTCTTAGGCCAAATCTGATCATAAATTCTTGAGTCAGGTATGTAACCTGGTGATGCAGAGTACCCAGGAAGGATTTGACCACTCGGTGAGGAACACCTCGAAGAAGCCTAAACATCAACTAATGGTCTTCCCAAAATATATATATATTTTTTTCCTTTTTGTCTTTTTTTTACTGACCGGTAACGGGATCGCAACCCTCGGTGTCGCGCCCGTATCG